>NW_020327875.1:0-14757 GCF_001858045.2 Oreochromis niloticus | reverse complement strand
TGCAGTACACGGTTTGCAACTGACCAAAGCTACCTATTCTTTGCACAGTTTGTAACAGAAACACACATGGCTACAAACAGCATGTCCATCCAATTGCGCAAAGGTAAGGCAATCACCAAGGATGGACGTAGAATTTGTAACAGAATGCTTCAAATAAAGACGAGTGGAGAGACTGATAAATAACAAAGATGCACACGCTTCATGAAACCTCTGAGAGGTACTCCAGCCTATTGGGAGAAGGCACTGAAAGATCTGCATGCTATGGTCAGACAGTTAGGAAAGCCGACTTTTTTCCTGACATTTTCAGCTGCTGAAATGAGATGGCCTGAGGTTGTTGAGGTCATAAAAACTCAACAAGGTGAACAAGTGGATTTTTCACAACTTGACTGGAACACAAAGTGTGAAATTCTCCGAAGCAACCCTGTGACTGTGATGCGATTGTTTGAAAAAAGAGTCGATGCACTAATGACAACACTGATCCTGTCCCAGCACAGCCATCGGTGAAGTAGAAGATTACTTTTATCGAGTGGAGTTTCAGGCCAGAGGTAGCCCTCATATCCATTTACTGGTTTGGGTCAAGATGCACCTAAATTTGGAAGCGACCTTGAAGACCACGTGTACAAATTTATTGACAAGTACATAACATGTAAGATGCCTGACCAAAATGCCGATCCTGAACTTCACAAAATTGTGTCTGAGGTTCAAGTCCACAGCAGAAATCACTCCAGATCCTGCAAAAAAGGTAATGTCATGTAGGTTTGGGTTCCCCAAACTACCGGTAGACCAAACAATGATCACTTTCCCAAGCCCAGATGATGACGATGATCACAATGATAAGCAGCATAGCACAAGTAAGGAGAAAGGCACAAATGAAAACAAAAGCAAAAAACAGACGAATGGCGCTCGCAAAAAAACAGAAAGAGGCCAAAGAAAAACTCCAGCCATTGAGAGATTTGCTCTGTGACCCAAATTCCTCGTTTGAGGACTTGTCTGAGCTGCTTCACAAATGCAGATTAACTTATGAACAATACTTGGATTGTGTCTTCAATTTAAGCAATGGCCATGTCATCCTCTTAAAGCGTGAACCTAATGACTGCTGGGTGAATGCATACAATGCAGATCTGCTGAGAGCCTGGAATGCCAACATGGACATCCAATATGTCATTGATGACTACAGCTGCCTGATGTACATGATGTCTTATGTCTCTAAACCCGAATTTGAGATGACACAATTTCTTAATGGAGTCATCCAGGAGGTCAAAAAGTCCAATGTCAATGAAAGAGATGAAATGAAACAGATAATGCAGGCATATGCTAAACACAGAGAAGTCAGTGCCCAAGAATCCGTGGCAAGGACATGCAGCCTGCCACTAAAAAGTGTTCACGCAGTGTGGTGTTCATACAGACTGATGATGATGCCCTGAAAATGAGTCTCCCGATGAGCAGGTTGCAGAGCATGGCACCAGATGATGAAAATGTGTGGATGTCTGGATTGCCAGAAAATATGCAAACAGACCCAGAACGCCTGAGTTTGAAGAATGTGTTTGGCTGAATTTGCTTCAGAGTACAGGATTCTCTACAGCCGTCAAACAGAGTCAAAAAATGCCATCCCTCTTTTGAATAACATGGGTTATATTCAAAAGAGAACAAGAGGGAAACCTGCAATAATCAGATATCCTCGCTTCTCAGAAAAGAAACAACCAGAGAAGTTTTATAGCAGACTACTAAAACTTTATTTTCCACATCGATCAAATGATGACCTTAAAAACACAGAACACCCCACATCCGAACAGTTCTACAAAAGTGGACGAAAACATGGTTTTGCAGTACGGCCAATTGTTACCTTTAACAAAAAGCGTTATGAAAGCCATGGCAAAACAATGGAAAGGGCATTGGAACAGATTGAACAACAAGGCCCACTTATCAATGCATGGAACACCTTTGCACCTGAGGTTGAAGTAGATCGTTTAGAGTGTGTGGCCCAACGACAATCCAGACATGACACTGACGAAAATGAAATGGACATTGTTCCAGACTACCAAGTCAGTGGTAGCAGCAGTGGAGCCATGCCAGCAATCATAGCACCAAAGCTGAGCCCAGACTTTGTCAGAAAAATGTACCAAAGTCTGAATGAAACCCAAGCATCCATATTCTACGCAGTGCGTGAGTGGTGTTTCAAACTTGTGTGGGGTCACTGTCCTGAGCAGTTCTTTTATTTTGTCTCTGGAGGAGCTGGCTGTGGAAAATCACATGTTATCAAGTGCATATATGAGGAGGCAACAAAGATTTTGCACCAACTCCCCAGATTCCGTGACCAAGCAGACATGTCCTACCCTGCAGTCCTGCTGCTGCATTTACTGGCACTGCAGCTTTTAACATATCTGGGAAAACACTGCACTCTCTGCTAAAGCTGCCAAAATCTTTAAAACCGCCGTATCAGGGACTGGGGAATGCACTGGATGAAGTGAGAGCTTCACTTTCAAATGCAGAGATTCTGGTCATTGATGAGATATCTATGGTTTCTAAAGACCTTTTTGCCTACATCCACTGGAGACTTCAGCAGATCAAAGGAAACAAGAAGCCTTTTGGTGGGATGTCTATCCTTGCAGTAGGAGACTTTTACCAGCTGCCACCCCTTGGAAAAGCCAAACCACTCTGTGTGTACGAGGACAATGTCCTTGATCTCTGGAAAGACTATTTCCACATGGTCAACCTGACAGAAATCATGCGACAGAAAGATGATCATTCTTTTGCTGAAGTTCTGAACAGGATAAGAGAAGCAAAAAACAGATTCTCTTGAAGCCAATGATAAAGCCTTGCTCACACAGGCTATCCATGACATAAAAGACTGTCCATCTAATGTATTACACATTTATGCTACAAACAAAGAGGTGGACAAACACAATTCAGCAACTGTAACTGCTCTTCATTCTGATATCATAAATATTCAGGCCGAAGACTACAGAAAAGACCCACGAACGGGTGAGATGGTCCTGCTGGAGATTGATGAAAGGCAACAAAAGAGATTACCTGATAACATACAGCTGCACTGGAGTGCGTGTTATGATTATTAGAAATTGGATTTGAAGATGGGCTTGTTAATGGGACATTTGGAACATCACGAACATTGTGACAACCACACAGGATGGACAAAACTGTGAATCTCATTGGACTTACGCTGGACAATCAAAATTCTGGGCAAAAATTTCGCAGAAAAATACAAGGATCCTCAGACACCTGGTATATATTGAGAAATGTGAAGAATCTACAAGTAAAAAAGGAGTTCTTCGCAGGCAATTCCAATGAAGTTGGCCTTTGCATGTACAGCTCACAAAGTACAAGGCATGACAATGGAGTCAGCAGTAGTATGTTTGAAGCGTGTTTTTGAACCTGGAATGGCCTATGTTGCACTCAGCCGCACAACCTCACTTAAAGGACTTACATCACAGACTTTGATGAAAGGAAATCTATGCTGATCCTGCCATCACAGATGCACTCAAAAATATGAGACATGCATCATTTGAGATGCAAGACCACTGTTGCAATTCTTAAATCAGTTGTTCCACAGTCCCACGTGACAATTATCCATCACAATGCACAAGGTCTCCCAACTCACATGGAGGACATGAGATGCCACCATGAACTCAGCCTTGCTGATGTTTTATGCATAACAGAAACTCACTTGTCTGGATCATCAGTTCTCCCCGCTTCCAGCTCGAACAGTAAACATGGCACACGCAACAGACACGTCTCTTACACAACCATACAGACATGGCAAAGGTAAATGGCGGTGGAGTTGCAATGTACTACAAACAGTTCTTACAGCAGAGTCTCGAAAATACCTGCAAATGTGACTGACCTGAATTTGTTGTTATCAAGTTGAATCGCCAGTCACAGCTTTGATAGCAACTGTATACAGGCCACCAAATTACAGCCACGTGAGGTTTTTACCACAATGCAATGTCTTTTGGACTCATTGGAAATGATGAATTGCCAACCAATTATTGTTGTGGAGACTTCAATGAGGACCTTATGAGCAGAGGAAAAAACCCATCCAAGAACTGTTCAGTCAAGAGGATATGCACAACTTATTACTGCTGCAACTACCGAAAAACACACATGATTGATCACCTTACATATCACAGCCAAACGCCTGCCTCCAATCAGTGTTCTGAATACATATCAAGTTATCACAACCCCATTTATGTGTAATTCACTAACACAAATGACTGCAAGGTTGTGGGATATGGACTTGCCAAGTGATCTAGTGTCTTTGCAACTGAGCACACTCTACCACCAACAAGGACAGCTCACCAGTGGGAGCTGATAGATAAGACTGCTCTCATCCATTGAAGAGCTGACCAGAAACGTGAACAGAGAGACTGCAACTGCACCTGATGGATCCCTGCCATAACAGGTAATTGTATTTTTGTTTCTTACTTTATATTGTAACATTTGATATTGATATTGTTTGAAACAAACTATAATCTCATCCATTAATTAAGTCATCCATTCATTCATAACTCCTCAGATGTGTTCTGTCCAGTGAAGGCAGTGGAGAAGCCCTACACTGATCTTGAAACTGTGCCACGCTAGTAGAGACCGGCTACAAGGATGGGCAGGTATAGTGAAATTAAAATGCACCTTTTGGTTCAACAGGTTTATATATATATATACAGTCAAGTGATCAAAAGACACCAGTATTAAACCCATTTAAACCAACTACATGCTTGGATTGGAACTGTATACAGGCCACCAAATTACAGCCACGTGTGGTTTTTACCTCACATAGCAACTTACCCCATCCAAAGACACCAGTATTAAGCAAATTTCCTTTTTTTACTACCTTTTTAATATAGTTTTGGGTCATTTAGTTCTAAAGTTAGATTTGTTTTTCCAATTATTTTTTAGAACTTCATTACTTGCCATTCGCTAACTGAAGAGCTGCGCTTTGTGATGTCTCTTGTTTTATTGTTTAAATTGTGTTTTCCTTTTATCTGTTCTAGCTGTTTTCGCAAGTCAGCCAACCACTTGCTTCCAAATGACCCTTATCCAGAAGTATCCGTGAGTGCCTCATCAACAGAACTAAGTGGAGACCTACCTCTCAGAGAAAAACGCACACATAAGAAAAGCCGACCACTTCAGTACTGGGAAGAACATCCTAATCTGTTCCCTCTATGGCTGCTGTTGCGATCCCAGTGTGCCCCCTGTAGCTCTGTGGACAGTTTTGGATTTGTTTACATCTCACCCAACCGCTCACGGCAGATGGCTGCACCTCTCTAAGCCTGGTTCTGCCGGAGGTTTCTTCCTGTTAAAAGGGAGTTTTCTGACACACTCTACCACCAACAAGGACAGCTCACCAGTGGGAACTGATAGAGAAGATGCTGATGCTCTCATCCATTGAAGAGCTGACCAGAAATGTGATCAGAGAGACTGCAACTGCACCTGATGGGATCCCTGCCATAACAGGTAATTGTATTTTTTTTCTACTTTACATTGTAACATTATTGATATTCTTTGAACAAACTATAATCTCATCCATTCATTAAGTCCTCCATTCATTCATAACTCCTCAGATGTGTTCTGTCCAGTGAAGCAGTGGAGAAGCCCTACACTGATCTTGAAACTGTGCCACGCTAGTAGAGACCGGCTACAAGGATGGCAGGTATAGTGAAATTAAATGCACCTTTTGGTTCAACAGGTTTATATACAGTCAAGTGATCAAAAGACACCAGTATTAAACCCATTTAAACCAACTACATGCTTGGATTGGAACTGTATACAGGCCACCAAATTACAGCCACGTGTGGTTTTTACCTTACATAGCAACTTACCTCATCCAAAGACACCAGTATTAAGCCAATTTCTTTTTTACTACCTTTTTAATATAGTTTTGGGTCATTTAGTTCTAAAGTTAGATTTGTTTTCCCAATTATTTTTTAGAACTTCATTACTTGCCAGTTTGCTAACTGAAGAGCTGCGCTTTGTGATGTCTCGTTTATTGTTTTAAATTGTGTTTTCCTTTATCTGTTCTAGCTGTTTTCGCAAAGTCAGCCAACCACTTGCTTCCAAATGACCCTTATCCAGAAGTATCCGTGAGTGCCTCATCAACAGAAAATAAAGTGGAGACCTACCTCTCAGAGAAAACGCACACATAAGAAAAGCCGACCCACTTCAGTACTGGGAAGAACATCCTAATCTGTTTCCCTCTATGGCTGCTGTTGCGATCCCAGTGTGCCCCTGTAGCTCTGTGGACAGTTTTGGATTTGTTACATCTCACCCAACCGCTCACGGCAGATGGCTGCACCTCTCTAAGCCTGGTTCTGCCGGAGGTTTCTTCCTGTTAAAAGGGAGTTTTTCTGAACACACTCTACCACCAACAAGGACAGCTCACCAGTGGGAACTGATAGATAAGACTGCTGATGTGCTCTCATCCATTGAAGAGCTGACCAGAAACGTGAACAGAAAGACTGCACCTGATGGGATCCCTGCCATAACAGGTCATTTGTATTTTTTTGTTTCTTACTTTATATTCTTTGAAACAAACTATAATCTCATCCATTCATTAAGTCATCCATTCATTCATAACTCCTCAGATGTGTTCTGTCCAGTGAAGGCAGTGGAGAAGCCCTACACTGATCTTGAAACTGTGCCACGCTAGTAGAGACCGGCTACAAGGATGGGCAGGTATAGTGAAATTAAAATGCACCTTTGTTCAACAGGTTATATATACAGTCAAGTGATCAAAAGACACCAGTATTAAACCCATTTAAACCAACTACATGCTTGGATTGGAACTGTATACAGGCCACCAAATTACAGCCACGTGTGGTTTTTACCTCGCATGGCGACTTACCTCATCAGAAGACACCAGTATTAAGCCAATTTCTTTTTTTTTACTTCATTTTTAATTTAGTTTTGGTCATTTAGTTCTAAAGTTAGATTTGTTTTCCCAATTATTTTTTAGAACTTCATTACTTGCCAGTTTGCTAACTGAAGAGCTGCGCTTTGTGATGTCTCTTGTTTTATTGTTTTAAATTGTGTTTTCCTTTTATCTGTTTCTAGCTGTTTTCGCAAAGTCAGCCAACCACTTGCTTCCAAATGACCCTTATCCAGAAGTATCCGTGAGTGCCTCATCAACAGAAACTAAAGTGGAGACCTACCTCTCAGAGAAAAACGCACACATAAGAAAAGCCGACCCACTTCAGTACTGGGAAGAACATCCTAATCTGTTTCCCTCTATGGCTGCTGTTGCGATCCCAGTGTGCCCCCTGTAGCTCTGTGGACAGTTTTGGATTTGTTTACATCTCACCCCAACCGGTCGCGGCAGATGGCCGCCCCTCCCTGAGCCTGGTTCTGCCGGAGGTTTCTTCCTGTCAAAAGGGAGTTTTTCCTTCCCACTGTCGCCAAAGTGCTTGCTCATAGGGGGTCATATGATTGTTGGGTTTATCTATATACATTAATGCTTGTATGCTTTTCATTTATACTTTTGCCTTACTCTTCAGTTCATAATATAAAGTTACTTGAATGGTTTCCTTTTCGTTTTCCTTTTTTATTTTATATTGCTTTGCTATTTACCACAATCTAAATATCATGTTTAAATGTCATACATTATTGTAAATGGTATCTGTACAAAATATTGTTTGAATAACATGATACATTTATTAGTCCCACAACGGGAAATTTCATAATTTGCATGTGGTATTTTCCCCTTTGACATTAAAATACCTTTGAAATACAAATTGAATACCGCTTAATGGACATCTTTTTTTCTACCACTTTAAACGACTCAAAACTGTAAAATCTAAATTGTAACTTCTCTTGAACACCTGACACTGAAGCATAATTTATTTCTTTATATCTATTAACTTATTTTGTAATCATGTAACTGGAGCATCTTTCTCTCATCTCTGTATGCCGCATATAACAGAGATCACAATACAGCTTACTTTGCTTTAAGTTGAAAATCAGCTGTATTCCATTTCCCTCCTTCTTGTGGTATAAAAAGCAAACTATGCTCATGTTGCATCTTGCTCCCTCTGGTGTTATAAATGGCAACTGGCACTAATTGAACCACATTAAAGGCAAACTACACTCATTGGCAGTAGCATAGGCACACATAAAATTTCTTCTGAAATTTTCGCTTTCTAGTTTTATGTGTTTGATGTGTGTCGGGGCGTGGTCTGCAGTGCCGCTGCAGGGGAGGTGGACCCGCGGGTGTAAAGTCTGTGCTCTCTTGGCTGTTTTTTGGGTGTGTGTTGGGCTATGAGTTGAAAAGCTACGGCTGCCTGTGTGGGTACACCAACCATGTGTGAAAAGTGGTCCATAACGTAATGCTTCAAAGCATGTTCATGCAAACATTGTCGGGGTCTGCCGTGATACAATGGGACTTCTGCTCATGAACCTCTGTGCACAGCGTCTGCAAATCGGGGCTGTACGAAGTCACCTCATCTTTACCCAAAACTGTAAGCTGTCATCTGTGAGGCGCGAGCGGTGTTTGTTTTTATCATAATTCATGGTGGAGAATGGCTGCTCTGCTGAGTTTTGCTCTCTGTAGCCGTATGAATGGCAAACTACACTGATTAGCAGCGGCATAGGCACACATAAAATTTCTTCTGAAATTTTCGCTTCTAGTTATTATTATTATTATTCTCCAGTTTCCGCCTGAAATTTTGCAGCGAATCTCGCCTCGCAGTTTTGAGACAAGCTTCATATATGTTACCTCATTTTGTGCGGCCGGATCTGGAATGGTGTGCTATGACTTTTGGTGTTTATGAATTTTATAGTTTTTTAAATATAATATTTTAGTGAAAATTTTCCCGCGCTCCTCTGCCAAACAGTTTTGACATTAGGTTACATATGTTAGATCATTTTGTGCGGCTGGAGCTGGACTATTATGTTATGACTTTTGGTGTTTATAACTTTTATAGTTTTTAAATATTAATATTTTAGTGCAAATTTAGGCCAATTCATCTTTTGGCGCCAAATAAACAGACTTCATTTGTGGTGTCTTGGCTCTCTCTAGTGGTATGCCGGGAGTGGTACAGCCTGTGTACCCTTATTTGGATTACCGTAATGATGACAATTTCAACGGTGCGCACAGCGTCGCTGCTTTCAGGAGCCCTTGGAATTTTTAAGGTTGCGCAAATCATTCAAAAGTTACGGTAATGCTTGGTGGAAAACTCAATATCCCACAATTCATAGCACGCCTCTACAGAGTGAACAATGGCGGCCACCACTTCGTTTTATATGTCTTTTATTCGTGTTTCTAGGTCACAAAATAAGCTTTAAGATATTTTCAGGCGAGAATGTAGGTGTGTAAACTTCAAATATCTGCTTGTTTTATCAAGGCATCCCATATTTAGCGACAGTGCTCTGACTACGTCGGTCCTGCCTGACAGCTAGCCGGCTACCTAGCTGGCTACCTAGCTAGCTGCCGCACTTGGCTGCAAATGGATAGCGAGGGACTCTCTCTGTCGTTTCACCTCCCTGGTCTCTCGCAAATGCTCGCATAGAATCGGAGTTACAGCTGGATGTGGAAAAAATAACTGAGTTGTTTGGTGGTGGAGCTACAACAGAGGGCAGCTACCCACCGGTGTGTGACAGAAAGGACATGCCGCCAACGAGACATATGAGGCCGGGCAGGCGATTGCTAACGCGGTGGTCAATCATGGATCAGGGAAAGCGAAGGCAGGAGCGTGAGGTGAACTGAATTTCAGGTAAGAAGTTATGAACTGCACTCTATTTGGGTCAGATATAAACAGAGTTTAGGTGTAGTTTATTTTCGTTGTGCTGACTTTTTACAATCGTACTGCGTGCTAGCTAGCACGAGGGGAGTTTATATACAGCTGTGTGCGCGCTAAGTTACTGACGTTGGACTTTATTTTATTCATAATGGTTAGTTCGTAGAGTTGCCGTACAAACGGAATCGTGCCACATTCAGAGAAAATATTACGATTTATTCTGTCGTTACGAAGCCTCCCCTGTCATTCTCTGCCTGTTGAAACTTCAGTCATGAAACTGATCAATGATCGGCTTTTCTCTCTTGTTTGTTTATCGCGCTAAACAACAGCTGCACGTTTAAGCTTGATCAGCTGTTGTTAGAATTCATTTGCTTTTAATTTCTAGTATCAGCTGATGTTTGCTGCAGCCACAGCTGTAAAAACGGCTGTTCCAAACCAGATATCCTTACTGAATCATCAGAGCTGAACAGGTGATGGAGAAACAGGTTTACCCTTAGGTGACATGAATGAGTTGAAGGGAAGTTATGAACTGTTTCTGAGAGACAAACACCAAGCTCATTTTTTTGTGTAGCTGACAGCTGGTAACTGTGCAGGGGCGGATCTAGCAAAGCTTTTGCCAGGGGCCAGGTAGGGAATTAACAGAGAAAGGTGGACACAAAGATATACTTTTCTTTCTTACTCTCATACAGGGAGTGCAGAATTATTAGGCAAGTTGTATTTTTGAGGAATAATTTTATTATTGAACAACAACCATGTTCTCAATGAACCCAAAAAACTCATTAATATCAAAGCTGAATGTTTTTGGAAGTAGTTTATAGTTTTAGCTATTTTAGGGGGATATCTGTGTGTGCAGGTGACACTTCCTGTGCATAATTATTAGGCAACTTAACAAAAAACAAATATATACCCATTTCAATTATTTATTTTTACCAGTGAAACCAATATAACATCTCCACATTCACAAATATACATTTCTGACATTCAAAAACAAAACAAAAACAAATCGGCGACCAATATAACCACCTTTCTTTGCAAGGACGCTCAAAAGCCTGCCATCCATGGATTCTGTCAGTGTTTTGATCTGTTCACCATCAACATTGCATGCAGCAGCAACCACAGCCTCCCAGACACTGTTCAGAGAGGTGTACTGTTTCCCTCCTTGTAAATCTCACATTTGATGATGGACCACAGGTTCTCAATGGGGTTCAGATCAGGTGAACAAGGAGGCCATGTCATTAGTTTTTCCTTCTTTTATACCCTTCTTGCCAGCCACGCTGTGGAGTACTTGGACGCGTGTGATGGAGCATTGTCCTGCATGAAAATCATGTTTTTCTTGAAGGATGCAGACTTCTTCCTGTACCACTGCTTGAAGAAGGTGTCTTCCAGAAACTGGCAGTAGGACTGGGAGTTGAGCTTGACTCCATCCTCAACCCGAAAAGGCCCCACAAGCTCATCTTTGATGATACCAGCCCAAACCATACTCCACCTCCACCTTGCTGGCGTCTGAGTGGGACTGGAGCTCTCTGCCCTTTACCAATCCAGCCACGGGCCCATCCATCTGGCCCATCAAGACTCACTCTCATTTCATCAGTCCATAAAACCTTAGAAAATCAGTCTTGAGATATTTCTTGGCCCAGTCTTGACGTTTCAGCTTGTGTGTCTTGTTCAGTGGTGGTCATCTTTCAGCCTTTCTTACCTTGGCCGTGTCTCTGAGTATTGCACACCTTGTGCTTTTGGCACTCCAGTGATGTTGCAGCTCTGAAATATGGCCAAACTGGTGGCAAGTGGCATCTTGGCAGCTGCACGCTTGACTTTTCTCAGTTCATGGGCATTATTTTGCGCCTTGGTTTTTCCACACGCTTCTTGCGACCCTGTTGACTATTTTGAATGAAACGCTTGATGTTCGATGATCACGCTTCAGAAGCTTTGCAATTTTAAGACTGCTGCATCCCTCTGCAAGATATCTCACTATTTTTGACTTTCTGAGCCTGTCAAGTCCTTCTTTTGACCCATTTTGCCAAAGGAAAGGAGGTTGCCTAATAATTATGCACACCTGATATAGGGTGTTGATGTCATTAGACCACACCCCTTCTCATACAGAGATGCACATCACCTAATATGCTTAATTGGTAGTAGGCTTTCGAGCCTATACAGCTTGGAGTAAACAACATGCATGAAGAGGATGATGTGGACAAAATACTGATTTGCCTAATAATTCTGCACTCCCTGTAAACACCAAGCTCCTTTTTTTGTGTAGCTGACAGCTGTAACTGTGCAGGGCGGATCTAGCAAAGCTTTTGCCAGGGGCCAGGTAGGGCATTAACAGAGAAAGGTGGACATAAAGATATACTTTTCTTTCTTACTCTCATATAAATATTTAGCTTTTATTAAATAGTTATCTGAATCTCACAACCAAGTTTGTATAATATACACAAGATTGGCTGTAGACCATTGTTCATAATTCAGAACACTGTGTAGAAATAACAAAAAACAAAAAGTGAATGCATGTGTGAAAAGTGGTCTATAATGTAATGCTTCAAAGCGTGTTCATGCAAACATTGTCGGTCTGCCGTGGTACAATGGACTTCTGCTCATGAACCTGTGTGCACAGCGTCTGCAATCGCGCTGTACTAAGTGACTTCATCTTTACACAAAACTGTAAGCTGTCATCTGTGACGCGTGAGCGGTGTTTGTTTTTACCATAGTTCATGTGGAGAATGGCTGCTCTTCTGAGTTTTGCTGTCTGTAGCCGTATGAATGGCAACTACAGTGATTAGCAGCGGCATAGGCACACATAAATTTCTTCTGAAATTTTCGCTTTCTAGTTATTATTATTCTCCATCTTCCGCCTAAATTTCGGCACGTATCACGCCCCGCAGTTTTGAGAAAAGCTTCATATATGTACCTCATTTTGTGCGGCTGGATCTGAATGGTGTGCTATGACTTTTGGTGTTTATGACTATTATAGTTTTTAAATATTAATATTTAGTGAAATTTTCCCGCGCTCCTCTGCCGAACAGTTTTGACAATAGGGTTACATATGTTAGATCATTTGTGCGGTTGGAGCTGGACTAGTATGTATACACTTTTGGTGTTATGACTTTTATAGTTTTGAAATATTTAGATTTTAGTGCAAATTTAGGCCAATTTTCATAGAAACAGACTTTATTGTGTGTATTGGCTCTCTCTAGTGGTATACCGGGTAGTACGTCTGAAAATCTGTATGCTTGTTACAAAACTCCATATCCCATAATTCATAGCACCCCTCTGCCGAGTTAAACAATGGCGGACACCACTCGTTTTAAACGTCTTTATTCGTGTTTCTAGGTCACAAAATAAACTTTAAGATATTTTCAGGCGAGAATGTAGGTGTGTAACTTCAAATATCTGCTCGTTTATCAAGACATCCCATGTCTTGATAGCCGGCTAGCTAGCGCCGCTAGCATAGCTAGCTAGCTAGCGCCGCTAGCGACCCTTCGTGAAAAGAACCCGACTTGTCTTGCAGTGAGGCGCCTGAAACGTTTCACCACCCGATCGCTCGCCAACAGTCTGTTTTAGCTGGACTTATTTTTCGTTATATGGGCCGATGATGCTGGTCGATGTGGAAAATTAACTGAGTTGTTAGATGGTGGAGCTACAACCGAGGGCAGCAGTGTGTGACAGAAAGGACATGCCGCGAACGAGACATAAGAGGCGGCGAGGCTACCGCCGATCGACCGGTGTTTGCTAACGCGGAGGTCAATCATGGATCAGGGAAAGCGAAGGCAGGAGCGTGAGGTGAACTGAATTTCAGTAAGAAGTTATGACCTTCACTCTATTTGGGTCAGATATAAACCGAGTTTAGGTGTAGTTTATTTAGCAATAGTTCTCTTACGTGTTGCTGATAGCCGGCTAGCTAGCTAGCTTAGCTAGCTAGCGCCGCTAGCGACCCTTCGTGAAAAACCACCCAGGCTTGGCTGATAGTGAGGTGGCTAAAATTTGTTTCATCGCCCGATCGCTCGGCAAGGGTCTGTGTCTTAGCTGGACTTATTTTTCGTTATATGGGCCGATGATGCTGGTCGATGTGGAAAAAATAACTGAGTTGTTTGGTGGTGGACCTACAACAGAGGGCAGCTATCCACCGGTGTGTGACAGAAAGGACATGCCGCCAACGAGACATACAAGGCGGTGAGGCTACCGCGATCGACCGGTGTTTGCTAACGCGGAGGTCAATCGTGGATCAGGAAAGCGAAGCAGGAGCGTGAGGTGAACTGAATTTCAGGTAAGAAGTTATGACCTGCACTCTATTTGGGTCAGATATAAACCGAGTTTAGGTGTAGTTTATTTTCGTTGTGCTGACTTTTTCAATCACTTACAATAACTCGTACTGCGTGCTAGCTAGCACGGAGTTTCTATACAGCTGTGTGCGCGCAAGTTACCGATGTTACCGATGTTGAACTTTATGACAGCCTCCCCTTCATTCTCTCGCCTGTTGAAACTTCAGTCATGAAACTGATCAATGATCGGCTTTTCTCTCTGTTTGTTATCCGCTAAACAACAGCAGCACGTTTAAGCTTGATCAGCTGTTGTTAGAATTCATTTGCTTTAATTTCTAGTATCAGCTGATGTTTGCTGCAGCCAGCTGTAAAAAACGGCTGTTCCAAACAGATGTCCTTACTGAATCATCAGAGCTGAATGGTCATGGAGAAACAGGTTACCCTTAGGTGACATGAATGAGTTAAGGGAAGTTATGAACGTTTCTGAGAGACAAATATACACCAAGCTCCTTTTTTTGTGTAGCTGACAGCTGGTAACTGTGCAGGGCGGATCTAGCAAAGCTTTTGCCAGGGGGCCAGGTAGGGCATTAACAGAGAAAGGTGGACACAAAGATATACTTTCTTTCTTACTCTCATATAAATATTTAGCTTTTATTAAATAGTTATCTGAATCTTACAACCAAAGTTGTATAATAATACACAAGATTGGCTGTAGACCATTGTTCATCATTCAGAACACTGTGTAAAAATAACAAAAA
>NW_020327874.1:0-8731 GCF_001858045.2 Oreochromis niloticus | reverse complement strand
TATTTCTTCTAAATCATATGTTAAAGTATATGTGCTGAATATAGTATATGTGCCAAATCATAGTATTTAAAGCAAATCATAGTATTTGTACTAAAACATAGTATTTCTGCCATATTATAGTATTTGTTAAAACAGAATGTCTGCATAATCACAGTATATCTGTTATGTTATAGTATTACTTCTAAGTCGTAGACTTTCTGTTATGTTATAGTATATCTGCTGAATATAGTATATGTGCCAAATCATAGTATTTATAGCAAATCATAGTATATGTGCCAAATCATAGTATTTATAGCAAATCATAGTATTTGTGCCAAAGCATCGTATTTGTATGGAGTCATAGTATTTCTTCTAAATGATATGTTAAAGTATATGTGCTGAATATAGTATATGTGCCAAATCGTAGTATTTAAAGCAAATCATAGTATTTGTGTAAAAACAGAATGTCTGCATAATCACAGTATATCTGTTATGTTATAGTATTGCTACTAAGTCACAGTATTTCGCAATTCGTAGTATTTGTACCCAATCATAGTATTTCTGCTAATCATACTATTCCTGCCAAATCATAGTATTTGTACTGAAACATAGTATTTCTGCCCAATCATAGTATTTTACTAAATCATAGTACTTGTGCCGAATCATAGTATTTCTGCCATATTGTGGTATTTGTGCAAAACATGACTGTCTGCAAAATCATACTATATTTGTTATGTTATAGTATTACGACTAAGTCGTAGACTTTCTGTTATGTTATAGTATATCTGCTAAATATAGTATATGTGCCAAATCATAGTATTAAAGCAAATCATAGTATTTGTACTAAAACATAGTATTTCTGCCATATTATAGTATTTGTGTAAAAACAGAATGTCTGCATAATCACAGTATATCTGTTATGGTATAGTATTACTACTAAGGCATAGTAATTTTCAAAATCAGAGTGTTTTTGCAGAAACAGAGAATTTCTGGTAAATTATAGTATTTCTAATAAATCATAGTATTTCTGCCAAATCATAGTATTTGTTTCAAATCATAGCATTCGAACTAAATCATAGTATTTGTGCCAAAACATTGTATTTGTACAAAGTCATAATATTTTAATCAAATCTCAGTAGTTGTGCTAAAACGCAGTATTATTGCCAAATCATAGTATTTGTACCCAACATATCAGTTTCAACTTATTTAACTCTTCTCAAGACCACAACACCTCTTCTTCACCCCGTTTCAGCAGAATTGTGAGTTTCGTCACCCCTTTTCAACACAAATCCCGGCTTTTTCAGGTGTTTTCAGCAGAAATCTGTTTTTTTAGCAGAAATTCTGCTTTTTCACCTGTTTTCAGTGCAACTTTCCTCTTACCTTTTTCAGTAGAAATTCTGCTGATTCACCTATTTAAGCAGAATTTTCAGCCTTTCACCCTTATCAGTACAAGTCTCAGTATCTTCTGCGTCATTTCAGAAGAAACTTTTTCACCTCTTTTCAGTACAAATTTCTTTACCCCTTTTAAGCAGAATCTTGCCTTTCACCGCTTTTCAGCAAAAATTCTGCTTCTCAGCTTTTCAGCAGAATTTTTCAGTTCTTTACTGCCATATAATTTTTAGCAGCTTTTCATCTTTTTCAGTCATTTTCAGCAGACAGCTTCAGCGTTAAGGCATCCACACAGCATTTTCGCAGGAAATGCAGATTTTTCTAGTTATTCTTCAAGTTGCTTCCGTACGTTTTTGCCGTCTATCTACTGCCTCAGTTTTCAGCCGATTTTCTCCGTTCAAACTCTATACTGTTCTGCTCTTTCTGCTAATGTTTGCTATGACTTTGGTGTTATTTACTATTATACTTTTAAAATATTACACTTTTTTCCTTTAATTTGTCCCATTGAAATGAATGAAAACTTCCACAATTCTGCTAAAACTTGCTTGTTTTTGAACTTAACTACTTTGTCATACTTTCACTAGAAACTCCATTCAAAACTTTAAAATGTTCTTCAGACTATTGGGCTATTCCTGAATGATTCAGCTTTTCAGATCTTCTACCGTTTTAATTTTATACCTCTTTAAGTTTTCAGTTGCAAATTGTGATTTTTCAGAAATACATGCGTTGTTATGGTTGCTATGCAATTAACTCAGAGTGTGCACTCGTCCTTTCTGAATTTTCTCTTCATGTCTGAACAACTTCTTGCTACTCGCTCAATTTCCACTCAACCCCCAAAATTATACATCAAACGTAGGTATTTTGCTGGCTTTCAGAAAATGTCACTATCATTGTTGTGGACTTATAGATTTTTTTGCAAATCTCCTCAGAGAACATAAAGTCTCAAAACTCTCCATAGAAACTCAATGGAGAGTTTCTTCAAAATCAGCGCTTGAATTCTCTAATGAGAGGCATTTTCAAATCGTCATATCTCCTTAACAAACAAAGTTGAGACATGACGCTTGTGCCAATATATCTTCAGACATCCCTGATGCTCACAATTCAAGAATTTTTTTCCTCACCTATTACCGTTTGGCCATGAATACACTTGTTGAGGGTAGGAAATTTTCCCTCGCTCAGATTTCTTCAGATTTCAAACTCTGGAAATGAGGCACTTTTTTCTCTCGTCATATCTTTTTGATTGATTTCAACAGAGACCTGAAAATTCCATGACTGTTCACCAAAGCCTGCTGTTTCTTACGGTGAAAGAATGATTTGATACTCCATATAGATTTAGAGTTACAAAACGTTTTTGAGGGCAAGAAGGCAGTTTTGCTTCGCCTCTACTCAGTTACAGTGTATTACAAGTCATATATCTTCAATAATTTATATTTATCTCTGAATTATGAAGCCTGAAGTTTTCCCCATCTCTTCTGAACAAATCGTGTCAGATGAGCGTTCTAGCCCTACGGTTAGAAATTATGGCCATTGTTCGGGGAATCCTGAATGTGAGAAAATACACTGCAGAAAACTCATAGCTCTCTCTGTGTCTGTGTGTGTAAGTGCTGATTACAGCAGGTGCAGCCAATTTAGCTGACCTAGATATACCAAGCCCAGACTCTTAACAGCCCCTGTACACTTTGCTCTATGTGTATGTGTGTGTGTATATCAATATTTCTCCCATGTTAAAGTATTACTCCTCCATAATAGTATTTGTGCTAAATCAAAGTACTTCTACTACATCTTAGTACTTCTGCTCAATCATAGTATTTCTGCTAAATCATAGTATTTTTGAAAAATCATGGTATTTGTGCCAAATCATGGTTTGGGGGCGGAACCATGAGATGAGAATATGAGATTACTACTAAGTGCAGGAATGTCTGTTATGTTATAGTTTATGTGCTGAATATAGTATATCTGCCAAATCATAGTATTTATCCCAAATCATAGTATTTATGCAAAATTACAGTATTTCTGCTAAAAAGCAGAAATAGTACCTTTAGCAGAAATTTCTGTGAAAAGATATTATTTATGTTAAAACATAGTATTTCTGCTAAATGATAGTATTTCTGCCAAATCATAGTATTTGTACTTATTCATAGTACTTGTGCCAAATCATAGTACTTGTACCCAATCATAGTATTTCTGCAATATGATCGTATTTGTGCCAAATAATGGTATCTTTTTGCCAAATCATGGTATTTGTGCCAAATCATGTTATTTGTGGCCAGTTAAAATTTCTGTTATATTATAGTGTTACTACTAAGTCATAGAATTTCTGTTATGTTAGTATATCGCTGATTATGGTATATGTGCCAAATAATAGTATTTATAGCAAATAATAGTATTACTGCCCAACATAGTATTTCTTGTAGTATTTGTAGTAGTAGTTGTTGTAGTATTTGTGCAAAAACATAGAATTCTGCAAAATCATAGTATATTGTTATGTTATAGTATTACTACTAAGGCATAGTATTCTACCAAATCATAGCTTCCAAATCATAGTATTACTGCAATTCCATAGTATTTGAGGCGAAATCGTATTATTTGTGCAAAAACATACTATGTCTGCAAATCAATTATATCTGCTATGTTATAGTATTATACTAAGGCATAGTATTTCTACCAAATCATAGTATTCCTTCAAATCATAGTATCACTGCAATTTCATAGTATTTGAGCGAAATTGTAGATTTGTACTAAATCATGGTACTTGTACCAAATCATAGTTTTTTTGCAAATCATATTATTTGAACCAAACATTGTATTTGTACGAAGTCATAGTATTTCTTCTAAATCATAGTATTTCACCCAAATCTCAGTAGTTGTGCTAAACCCAGTTTATTGCCAAATCGTAGTATTTGTACTGAAACATAGTATTTGTGCCAATAAGAGTATTTGTACTAAATCATAGTACTTGTGCCAAATCATAGTATTCTGCCATATTGTGCTAGTTGTGCAAAAACATAGACTGTCTGCAAAATCATAGTATATCTGTTATGTTATAGTATGACTACTAAGTCACAGTATTTCTGCCAATTCGTAGTATTTGTACTAAATCATACTACTCGTGCCAAAGCATAGTATTGAAATCAAAATATAGTATTTGTACCAAAGCATTGTATTTGTACGAAGTACAGTATTTCTGCCAAATCATAGAATTACTGCAATTTCATAGTATTTGAGGAATCCCTTTTGTTATAGTATTACTTCTAAGTATAGTATTTCTGCTTGTCATAGTATTTGTACTGAAACATAGTATTTCTGCCAAATCATAGTATTACTGCTATTTCATAGTATTTGAGTGAAATTACAGTGTTTCTGCAAAAACATTGTATTTCTGCAAAATCATAGTATTTCTCTCATCTTAAAGTACTCAATTATAGTATTTGTGCCAAAGTTTAGTATTTCTGCCAAATCATATTATCTCTGCTAAATCATATGTCTGCCAAATGATAATATTTGTGCCTAAGCGCAGCATTTGTACCAAAACATAGTATTGCTGCTATATCATAGTATTTGAGCAATCATAGTATATGTCCTAAAACATAGTATTTCTGCCAAATCATAGTATTTGTCCTAAAGCATAGTATTTCAACAAAATCACAGTATTTCTGCTATGTTATAGTATTTGTGCTTGTAGAAAAACCTGTGTTAGTGTGAGCTACATTACCCAGCAGCCTCTGAGCAGTGAGGGAATTCATGGGACTTCTGAGCTAGATGGTCTTCCTTCGTTCCTGGGTAACGATTGAGGAGAGAGCTGCTGGAAGGAGCAAATAGCCCATCCTGTATTTGTTGGGGATGGTGTGTGTCACTAAACGTGAGTTAATGTTCCATGCTTAAGATGTTTACCCTGCTACTTGTGTGTATTGGTTTTAGTTACCTTTAGTGTATGTGCTGTTAGCGATAGCTATGGCAGCACAGTTATTTGATTGTTTTGGGGTTGTTCCTGCTTTGTTTTTTTCCCCTGCAAATTTATGTGAATTTGTACACTGTAATATCGCTGTATTACATAGTGGCTAAGTAGGAGGCTGACTGTTACTAAGAGCATCAGTATACATAGGTCATCTCTTGTGTTGGAGTGCCCTCTTGTGGTGCCTTTTGGTAGTGCCTTAGTAACGTGAACACTGTGTATCAGACTGGTTTGTAGTGGAGGAATTTGTTGCCAGTTTCTTTCATCTTTATCCGTATTCATGTTGTAATGTAGTAACCTTTGTGGCGCAAATACACAATATGGCAGAAATACATGTTTTTGGCACAAATACTTTGATTTGGTATACTTTAGCTTCTTCACCCTTTTCAGCAAATCTTCATTTTTTTCACCCCTTTTCAGCACAAATTCCAGCTTTTTTGGCGGTTTTCAGAAAAAAAAACTCTTTTCAGCAGAAACTCTGCTGATTCACCTCTTTTCAGCGCAACGTTCTGCTTCTTTGCCTCTTTTCTGCAGAAATTCTGCTGATTCACCTCTTTTCTGCAAAATTTTCATCCTTTTTGCCTCTTATCAGCACAGTTCTCAGCAGCTTCTGATAATTCAGCACAATTGTCAGTCTATCTACCTCTTTTTTGTGAGAATGAGTTTGACTCAGTGAGATGAGTAGCTGCCTTGAGACCAGGAGGTTCGAGGGGAATCGTGAATGTGAATGTAAGAAATACACTGCAGAAAACTTATACCTCTCTCTGTGTCTGTGTGTGTAAGGGCTGATTACAGCAGGTGCAGCTAATTTAACTGACCTAGATATACCAAGCCCAGACTCTTAACAGCCACTGTTCCCTTTAGGCTCTGTGTATGTGTATGCTTGTGTGTCTGTATCAATATTTCTCCCATGTTAAAGTATTACTCCTCCATAATAGTATTTCTGTTTAAATCAAAGTACTTCTACTACATCTTAGTATTTCTGCTAAATCATAGTATTTTGGCCAAATCATGGTTTGTGCCAAAGCATAGTATTTCCACAAAATAACAGTATTTCTGCTATGTTATATTATTACTGCTCATAGTATTTCTGCCAAATCTTGGTATTTGTTCCAAAGCATAGTATTTCTGCCAAATCACAATATAACTGCAAAATAAAGGGTTTTTTTTAGACAAATCATAGTTTGTGCTAAATCCTAGTAATTCTGCTCAATCATAGAATTTCTGCTATGCTGAAGTGCTTTTTGCTAGATTACAGAATTTCTGCTAAGTCAAAGTATTTCATGTAAATCATAGTATTTATACCAAGTCCCAGTGTTTCTGCCAAATCATAAATCATAAATAATGTGGCGTGTTGGGGGAACAGCTAGTTCTCTCCATCATGCCTTGGGACATGTGCTGCATTTTAGATGTTCTTGTTTCATTGTTTATGGTTACGTTACTTTTAACTGTTGTCTTGAATGTTGTTTTATACTACGGTACAAAGTCACTGACAGTTATTGTTTTATAGGAAGAATGCAGTACCATAAGTGAGTTCTTTATGCTGTTATTGACCCTTGTGAAGCACATTGTGGCACAAGCAAGTAGGTTCAATAAAAAACTCCCCCTACCAGCTTGGGGTGAAATACAGGCTCAATCTCTCTCTGTGAGCCTCTTTGCAAAGATTCATCTGCATGCCACAATAATTTTAATAAAGCAAAGTTAAGATGAGAGGCTTGTGCCAATTCATCTTCAGACACTGCTGACACTCACGGTTGGAGCAGTTTTTACTGTCATCTTACTGTTGAGCCATAAATTACGTTTGTTTTCAAACTCTTGAGCCATAAATTACATTTGTTTTCAAACTCTTAAAATGAAGCCGTTTCTTCTCTCGTCATATCTCCGCGACGGAGGTACAAAGAGCTATCGCAGTCAAAGTTCATGAAATTCTGCTGATTCACCCAGTAAAGGAATTGTGCTTCTATCTCACCTAGTTTTTGAGTACACGACATTTTGTAACTCCAGAAAACGGCGCTTTACGCCTCTCACCGCGATCTAATTCTGACTGCTCATCTCCCTGTTTTCCAGGCACTGGCTCTCTTTGCCGGTGGTGCATTTGGTAATGACACAGGTCTGCAGCCCAAAGGTCGTGGGTTCAATTCCACCTTGGTCCACATGGTTTTTTTCACTACAAATTATACACTATCACAGACCTGTAATTTATATTGCTAATTTATTACAATTCTGCAAAGTTTTATGATGTTAGCAGTTTGTCTAATACGGACCTCAGATTCTTGTTAACGCTCCATGGCAGAAATACATACAAGTACACAGCCTGATGAAGCAGACAGAAGCAGTACCTCTGATTGCAGAAAGTATTACTACTCCATAATAGTATTTCGTTAAATCAAAGTACTTCTACTACATCTTAGTACTTCTGCTCAATCATAGTATTTCTGCTAAATCATAGTATTTTGCCAAATCATGGTTTTTGTGCCAAAACATAACATTTCTGTTAAGCTATAGTATTACTAATAAGTGGAGGAATTTCTGTCATGTTATAGTATATGTGCTGATTACAGTATATCTGCCAAATCATAGTATTTATCCCGAATCATAGTATTTTACAGTATTTCTGCTAAAAAGCAGAATAGTACCTTTTAGCAGAAATTTCTGTCAAAAGATATTAGTTATTTAAACATAGTATTTCTGCTAAATCATAGTGCTTGTGCCTATTCATAGTATTTGTACCCAATCATAGTATTTCTGCCATATCATCGTATTGTGCCAAATCATGGTATATTTTTGCCAAATCATGGTATTTGTGCCAAATTAGAGTATTTGTGCCCAATTAAAATTTCTGTTATGTTATAGTATTACTACTAAGCCATAGCATTTCTACCAAATCATAGCATTTCTTCAAAATCATAGTTATTACTGCAATTTCATAGTATTTGAGCGAAATCGTAGTATTTGTGAAAAAACATACTATGTCTGCAAAATCACAGTATATCTGTTATGTATGTATTACTACTAAGGCATAGTATTTCCGCCAATAAGAGTATTTGTATTAAATCATAGTAGTTGTGCCAAATCACAGTATTTCAGCCACATTGTGCTAGTTGTGCAAAAACATAGACTGTCTGCAAAATCATAGTATATCTATTATGTTATAGTATTACTACTAAGTCGTAGACTTTCTGTTTTGTTATAGTATCTCTGCTGAATATAGTATATGTGCCAATCATAGTATTTATAGCAAATCATAGTATTTGTGCTAACACAAATATACTGCCACATTATAGTATTTGTGTAAAACCAGAATGTCTGCAAAATCATCATATATCTGTTATGTTATAGTATTACTACTAATGCATAGTATTTCTAACAAATCATAGAATTCCTTCAAAATCATAGATTACTGCAATTTCA
>NW_020327873.1:0-9830 GCF_001858045.2 Oreochromis niloticus | reverse complement strand
CAACAATGATGGTGACATTTTCTGAAAGCCAGCAAAAATACCTACGTTTTGATGTATATAATTGTGGAAGTTGAGTGAAAATTGAGCAGTAGCAAGAAGTTGTTCGGACATGAAGAGAAGACTGCGAACCTACAGTGGCACACTGAAGCCAAGTGCATAGCAACCATAACAACGCATGTATTTTCTGAAAAATCACAATTTTGCAACTCAAAACTTTAAGAGGGATAAAAATAAAACGGTAAAGATTTGAAAAGCTGATTTATTCCTGAATAGCCCAATAATTTGAGAACATTTAAAGTTGAATGGTTGTTCTACGTGAAAATATGATGAGTAGTTAAGTTTCAAAAAACAAGCAAGTTTAGCAGAATTGCGGAAGTTTCCCATTCATTTCAATGGACAAATTAAGAAAAAGCTAATATTTAAAAGTATATAGTATAAAATGCCAAAAGATATAGCCATCATTAGCAGAAATAGCAGAATAGTTAAATTTGAACGGTGAAAATCGGCTGAAAATGTGAAGTAGATCCACGGCGAAAAACGTACGAAGCAACTTGAGAATAACTAGAAAAATTGCATTTCTGCGAAATGCAGTGTGGATGCTTTAAAGCTGAAGCTTTCTGCTGAAACTAGCTGAAAAAGCTGAAAAGTGCAGAATTGTAAATCTTGCAGAAGCAAGGAACTTTGTAAATGTAGTGACTTAGCAGAACTGCATATCTTAGAGAAATATACTTGCAGAAATACAATAGCATAGCAGAACTTAGCAGAATATTGTAACTTACCAGAAACCGATAACTTCTCAAAATACAAGAATTTAGGAGAATAGTATAAGATAACAGAAGATATATTTAGCCAAACATTCTTAAACATTACAGAATACTATGATTTAGGAACAGTACAACATAGCAGAATGCTGTAATTTGACAAAATACTATATTTAGCACAATCTTATAAATACAGAAATGCTGTATTTAGCACAAATACTGAAAGCAGCAGAAATGCTATGACTTAGCACATAGTATAACTTAAATAGAAAATTGAAAGCAAATGGACAGCTGAAAATCCTGACTAAGGGTCCCTCAAATGTAATTGTTAAATGAAAGAAAATCAGCAAAAAAGTTAACAGTCACACATCACAATATGGACACATATTGAAAACACATGCAAGGAGACACACGGACCAATCAGTCAACCAGTTAATATATTGATTAAATCATACAATAAGATTCTCCCATAAATCTCTCTCGCCCTCCCTTCTCTCTCTCTCTGTCTCACACACCACCACACCACACACACACACACACACACACACCACACACACACACACAGCAGCAGCAGCAGAAATGAAAGGGGCTTAACAGCATGTTTCTAGGTCAGTCAAACAGCTGTGACCTTCTCAATTTGAATCCACCAATCAGAGAGCTGGTGCTTTTTCCGCCAAACTGTGCACCAGTGCAGGCTTTTACACATGCAGCAAGAGGACAGGATTTTTGCAGTCTATTTCTCATAGTGGAATTCCCCTCAACAAACAGCCATAAATTTCTAACGTAGGGCTAAAACAGTCATTCTTAGACCTTTTATTCAGAAACATAGAGAATCTTGAAATGCTGACCATTTAAATAAATATGAATATTAGAGATATATGACATAGATGATTGGTGGCTTAGAAGCCACGAAGGTCCAATATGCAATTTAAATGTGCCAGGACTCAGATATGATTGGCTGGCTGGGAAGCATGAAGGTCCCAATATGCAAATTGAATGTGCCAGGACTAGATATATTGGCTGGCTGGGAAGCATGAAGCAACATATGCAAATTTGAATGTGCCAGGACTCAGATATGATTGGCTGGCTGAGAAGCCATGAAGTCCCAATATGCAAATTTGAATGTGCCAGGACTCAGATATGATTGCTGGCTGGGAGCCATGAAGGCCCATATGCAATTGAAGTGCGGCTCAGATATGATCTGGCTGGAAGCCATGAGCAACAATAGCCAGTCCTGATATGTAAATTTGAATATTAGGACTGACTCCTGGGGACCTGGCAGAATATATAGAATACAATGATTACCCAGAATACTGCATTTAGTAGAAATACTATGTTTTAGCACAAATACTATAAATGCAGAAATACTATAATTAAGCAGAAATATTATTAGTACAAATCCTATAAAATAGCAGAAATAGTATGATTTAGCACAAATGCTGTATTTAGCACAAATCTTATAAAATAGCAGAAAGTCCCACAAGCACAGAGAGACACACACAGGATCAAATTCAGTCAACCAGGCTAAATATATTGAATTTAAATCATACAATAAGATGCTCCCATAAAAACTCTCTCTCGCCCTCTCTCTCTCTCTCTGTCTCTCTCTCTCACACACCACACACACACACCACACACACCACACAGGGAGAGAAAATCAAGTTCTAGGTCAGTCAAGCAGCCTGGGAGCTGCTAAATTGATCACCAATCAGAAGGTGTGTACTTTTTCCCGCCAAACAGTGCAGCGTTTTTACACACAGAGCACAGAGACAGGATTTCTGCAGTGAATTTCTCATAGTGAGGATTCCTCTCAACAAATGCCATAATTCCTAACCGTAGGGCTAGAATGTCATTCTTACACCGTTTTGTTCAGAAGATGGGGAATCTTAAAGTGTTGACATTTATCATTAAAATATGAATTATTGAGATATTTGACTTCTAATGCACCATAACTGAGTAGAGGCAAGTGAATCTGCCTTGACTTGCCCTCAAACAACGCTTTCTAACTCTAAATCTATTTGGAGTATCGATATCATTCTTCACGTAAGAGACAGCAGGCTTTGGTGAACAGTCATGGAAATTTCAGGTCTCGTGGAAATCCAAAAAAAGATATGACGAGAGAAAAGTGTGGTTCATTCCAGAGTTGAAATCTGAAGAATCTGACGAAGACGATTTCCTACCCTCAAACAAGTCTAACTCATTTCAGAACGGTAATAGGTGAGAAAAAATTCTTGAATTGTGAGCGTCAGGAGTGTCTGAAGATATACGGACAAGCCTCATGTTTTAACTTCGCTTCGTTAAGAGATATGACGATTCGAATATGCCTCTCATTAGAGAATCCAGCGGTGATTTTGAACAACTCTCCATTGACTTTCTATGCAGTTTTCAGACTTGTGTTGGTCTGAGGAGATTTGCCAAATTCTATTATACAGAATACTGTAATCAGCACATATACTGTAACATTTTAGAATCCTCCACTGTAGTATACTATAACATACACAAATTTATGATGAGTTGAGCGGCTGTACTCTGGTGCAGTCAGCACAATCTGGAGCTGACACTCTTAAAACTGTAGAGATGACAGTGGACTTCAGGAGACATCCTCAACTCTGCCCCCTCATCATATCAGACAGCCCTGTGTCGACTGTGGAGATCTTCAAGTTGCTGGGTACCACCATCTCCCAGACTGAAGTGGAGACCACATCAACTCCATCCTCAAAAAGACCCAGCAGAGATGTACTTCCTGAGACAACTGGGAAGTACAGTCTTCCACAGGAGCTGCTGATCCAGTTCTACACTGCAGTCATTGAGTCTGTCCTGTGCTCCTCCATCACAGTCTGGTATGTGCAGCCATAACAGGACAGGAGCAGACTGCAGCGGACTGTACGGGCAGAGAAAGGATCATCGGCGCCCCCCTGCCTCCATCCAGGACCTCTCAAGAACCAGAAACGGGCAGGGAAATCATCACGACCCTCACACCCTGACACAGACTTTTGATCTGCTGCCCTCTGGCAGACGGTACAGAAGCTGCAGACCAGGACCACCGACACAGAACAGTTTCTTTCCCCTCGCCATCTCCCTTCTAAACAGTTGAACTGTCACACTGCTCCACTGCCAGCTGCAACTGCACCTTATGTACATTCTGTAGTATTCATTCCCCTCATTTCATTTCTGTATTTTATGTATATACGTTTAGATTAGTTATTTATATTGTTTACACAGCTTTGTGTATGTATGTGTATGCATGTGTAATGTATATATAGATACGTGTGTGTGTGTGTGTGTGTGTGTGAGATTTACATGCTGTGATCGAGAGCCACCATCTACCGAACCAATTCCTTGTATTGTATGCACATATACTTGGCAATAAACACGATTCTGATATTTGGCACAAAACCATGATTTGGCAAAAACTATGATTTAGCAGAAATACTATGATTGAGCAGAGTACTAAGATGTAGTAAAGTACTTTGATTAACAGAATACAATTATGGAGGAGTAATACTTTAAAATGGGAAAATATGATACACAACACATTCACAGAGCCTAGGAAGAGTATTTGTGCCATGGAGTGTTAGAAGATCTGAGGTCCATATTAGAAAAGCTGGTAAAAGTTTTCAGAATTGTAATAAATGATGAATATGAATTAGTGGTCTGTGATAGTGTATTAATTTGTAGGGCAAAAAACATGTGTTCAGTGGAGTTGAACCCATGACCTTTGGAGCAGCCCTGTGTCATTACCAGCTGTGCCACTGGGAAGACAGTGAGCTCTTGGAAACAGGGTGATGAGCAGTCAGAATTACATCGTGGTGAGAGGCAAAGAGCGCCGTTTTTTGGAGTTACAACACTCATGTAACTCAAAACTAGGTGGACTAGAAGCTATTCTTGTACTGGGTGAATCAGCGGACTTGGTGTACTTTGACTGCGATTTTCATTGCTCTTTCTACATCCGTTGCTGAGATATGACGAGAGAAGAAACGGCAGACCTCAGATATGATTGGTGGCTGGGAAGCTGGCAGAAATATATAGTATAGTGTGATTAAGCTAAATACTACATTTAGCAGAAATACTGTATTAAGCACAAATCGTATAAAAAGCAGAAATACTATATTAAGCACAATGCTATAAAAGCAGAATACTATATTAAGCAATATAAATTCCTATAAAATGGTATAAAAAGCAAAATACTGTACTATGATATGGTAGAAAACTATAATTAATCAGAAATACTATATTGGGCAGAAATACTGTATTTAGCACAAATCTTATAAATAGCAGAAATAGTATGATCAGCACAATAGTATAACTTAACAGAAAATTGGAACGCAAAATGGACAGCTGAAAAATGCTGAACATGCAAGGTCCTTCAAATGTACTTGTTAAATGAAAAAAAACTCAGCAAAAAAAGTGTAACAGTCACACAATCACAAATATGAAACATATGGAAACACACATGCACAGAGAGACACACAGGATCAAATTCAGTCAACCAGTCTAAATATATTGAATTTAAATCATACATAGATGCTCCATAAAACTCTGTCTCGCCCTCTCTTTCTCTCTCTCTGTCCACACACACACACATACACACACCACACACGCACACACACACACACACACACCACACACACACACACAGGGAGAGGAGCAACTTGCTAGGTCATTCAAGCAGCCTGGGAGCTGCTAATTTGAATCCACCAATCAGAGAGGCTGTTACTTTTTCCCGCCAAACAGGTGCAGCCGTTTTTACACACACAGAGCACAGAGACAGGATTCTGCAGTGAATTCTCATAGTGAGGATTCCTCTCAACAAATGCCCATAATTCCTAACCGTAGGGGCTAGAACGGTCATTCTTACACCGTTTTGTTCAGAAGAGATGGAGGAATCTTACAGTGTTGACAATTTATCATTAAAATATGAATTATTGAAGATATTGACTTGTAATGCACATAACTGAGTAGAGGCGCAGCAAAACTGCCTTGACTCCCTCAACAACGCTTTCTAACTCTAATCTATTTGGAGTATCGATATCATTCTTTCACCGTAGAGACAGCAGGCTTTGGTGAACAGTCATGGAAATTTCAGTCTCTGTGGAATTCATTAAAAATATGACGAGAGAAAAAAGTGCCTCATTTCCAGAGTTTGAAATCTGAAGAAATCTGAGCAAACGACGAATTTCCTACCCTCAAACAAGTCTAACTCCTTTCAGAACGGTAATAGGTGAGAAAGAATTCTTGAATTGTGAGCGTCAGGAGTGTCTGAAGATATACTGGACAAGCCTCATGTCTTAACTTTGCTTCGTTAAGGAGATATGACGATTCGAATATGCTCTCATTACAGAAATCAAGCGGTGATTTTGAACAAGCTCTCCATTGACTTCTATGGAGAGTTTTGAGACTTTTGTTGGTCTGA
Organism: Oreochromis niloticus; assembly: GCF_001858045.2. NCBI lineage: Eukaryota > Metazoa > Chordata > Actinopteri > Cichliformes > Cichlidae > Oreochromis > Oreochromis niloticus. Next base: position 3,656 of record NW_020327873.1, on the reverse strand, counting down.
GGAGATTTGCCAAATTCTATAAATCTCACAACCATGATAGTGACATTTTCGAAAGCAGCAAAATACCTACGTTTTGATGTATAATTTGTGGAAGTTGAGTGAAAATTGAGCAAGTAGCAAGGAGTTGTTCGACATGAAGAGAAGACTGCGAAACCTACGTGGCACACTGGAAGCAAGTGCATAGCAACCATAACAACGCATGTATTTTGTGAAAAATCACAATTTTGCAACTCAAACTTTAAGAGGCATAAAAGTAAACGGTGAAAGATTTGAAAAAGCTGATTTATCCTGAATGCCCAATATTTGAGAACATTTTAAGTTTGAATGGTTGTTCTACGTGAAGTAGGAAAAAGAGTTAAGTTTCAAAACAAGCAAGTTTTAGCAGAATTGAGGAAGTTCCCATTCATTTCAATGGGACAAATTAAAGGAAAAAGCTTAATATTTTAAAAGTATAATAGTATAAAATACCAAAGTATAGCCATCATTAGCAGAAATAGCGAATAGTTTAAATTTGAACGGTGAAAATCGGCTGAAAATTGTGGAAGTAGATCCACGGCGAAAAGTGTACGGAAGTCCTAAGATATAATAATAACTAGAAAATTTGCATTTCCTGCGAAATGCAGTGTGGATGCTGTAATGCTGAAGCTGTCTGCTGAAACTAGCAGAAAAGCTGAAAGTTGCAGAATTTGTAAAAACTTTGCAGAAGCAAAGGAACTTGCTAAAATGTAGTAACTTAGCAGAACTGCAATATCTTAGAGGAAACATAATACTTGGCAGAATACAATAGCATAGCAGAACTTAGCAGAAATATTGTAACTTACCAGAAACACGATAATTCTCAAATACAAGAATTTAGGAAATAGTATAAGATAACAGAAGAATATATTTAGCCAAACATTCTTAACATTACAGAATACTATGATTTAGAAAACAGTACAACATAGCAGAAATGCTGCGATTTACCAGAGACACTGTAATTTACTATTAATATTGAATTTTTTTTAAAAAATATATGTTTTAGCACAAATACTGTATTTGACAGAAATACTATCATTCGGCAGAAATACTATGTTTCAGCAGAATACTCTGGTTTAGCACAAATATTATAACATAGCAGTAATACAATTATATAGCAGAAATGCTATATTTAGAAAGAAAATATAATATAGTAAAATACTATGATTTAGCAGAATACTGTAATCAGCACATATACTGTAACATGACAGAATTCCTCCACTTAGTGTATACTATAACATAAACAATGTTATGATTTGGCAAAAAAACGTAATTTGGCAAAATACTATATTTAGCAGAAATTATGATTGAGTAGACGTACTAAGATGTAGTAAAGTACTTTGATTTAACAGAATACAATTATGGAGGAGTAATACTTTAAATGGGAGAAATATTGATACACACACACATACACAGAGCCTAAAGGAACAGTATTGTGCCATGGAGTGTTAAGAGAATCTGAGTCCATATTAAAAAGCTGCTAAATCATAAAAGTTTGCAGAATTGTATAAATGATGAATATGAATTAGTGGTCTGTGTAGTGTATAATTTGTAGGAAAAACATATTGCCAAGGTGTAATTGAACCACGACCTTTGGGTTGCAGACCTGTTCATTACCAACTGCGCCACTGGGAAAGAGCAAGCGCCTGGAAACAGGGTGATGAGCAGTCAGAATTAGATTGCGTGAGAGGCGAAAAACGCTGTTTTTGGAGTTACAAACGTCGTGTAACTCAAAACTAGGTGGACTAGAGCATAATTCTTGTACTGGTGAATCAGCGTACTTTCGTGTACTTTGACTGTGATTTGCATTGCTCTTTGTACATCTGTCGCTGAGATATGACGAGAGAAGAAAGGCAGACCTCAGATATGATTGGCTGGCTGGGAAGCCGTGCAGGCCTGATATGTAATTTTATATGTATCAGTCCTCACAGAGGATTAGCTGCCTGGGACCTGCAGAATATATACAAATAGTATGATTAAGCTAAATACTACATTTATAGAAATACTATGTTTAGCACAAATACTATAAAATGGCAGAAATACTATAATTAAGCAGAAATACTATATTTGGCAGAAACACTATATTTAGTACAATCTTATGAATAGCAGAAATAGTATGATTAGCAGAATGCTGTATTTGGCACAAATCTCATAAATAGCAGAAATAGTATGATTTAGCAGAAATGCTGTATTTAGCACAAATACTGAAAGCAGCAGAATGCTATGACTTAGCACAACAGTATAACTTATAGAAAATTGGAAAGCAAAATGGACAGCTGGAAAAATCCTGACATGCTAAGGGTCCCTCAAATCTAATTGTTAATTGAAAAAAAAAAATCAGCAAAAAAAGTATAACAGTCACACAATCACAAATATGGGCACATATGGAAACACACATGCACAGAGAGACACACACAGGACCAAATTCAGTCAACCAGTCTAAATTATTGAATTTAAGTGATATAATAAGATGCTCCCATCAAAAGCTCTCTCTCGCTCGCTCTCTCTCTCTCACACACACACACACACACCACACACACACACACCACACACACACACACACACACACAAGCCTAAAGGAACAGTATTGGCCATGGAGTGTTAACAAGAATCTGAGGTCCATATTAGAAAAGCTGCTAAAGTCATAAAGTTTGCAGAATTGTAATAAATGATGAATATGAATTAGTGGTCTGTGAGTGTATTAATTTGTAGGGAAAAAACATGTTGCCCAAGGTGTAATTGAACCCATGACCTTTGGGTTGCAGACCTGTGTCATTACCAACTGCGCCAATGGGAAAGAGAGCGAGCGCCTGGAAAACAGGGTGATGAGCAGTCAGAATCAGATTGCGGTGAGAGGAAAAACCGCGCGTTTTTTTGCAGTTACAAAACGTCGTGTAACTCAAAAACAGGTGGACTAGAAGCATAATTCTTGTACTGGGTGAATCAGCATACTTCGTGTACTTTGACTGTGATTGCATTGCTCTTTACATCTGTCGCTGAATATGACGAGAGAAGAAAGGGCAGACCCCAGATATGATTGGCTGGCTGGGAAGCCGTGCAGGCCCTGATATGTATTTGTATGTATCAGTCCACAGAGGATTAGCTGCCTGGGGACCTGGCAGAAATATATAGAAATAGTATGATTAAGCATAATACTACATTTTTAGAAAAACTATATTAAGCACAAATCCTATAAAAGCAGAAATACTATATTAAGCAATATAAATATCCTCTAAAAATTCTATAAAAAGCAGTACTGTACTATGATTTGAGAAAACCCTAATTAATCAAAAAATACTAAATTTGGCAAGAATAGCAGAAACACTATATTTAGCACAAATCTTATGAAATAGCAGAAAGAGTATGATTTAGCAGAAATGCTGTATTTAGCACAAATCTCATAAAATAGCAGACATAGTATGATTTGCAGAAAGCTGTATTTAGCACAAATACTGAAAGCAGCAAAATGCTCTCAACACAATAGTAATAACTTAAAAAAGAAAGCAAAATGGACAGCTGAAAGAATCCTGAACATGCTAAGGGTCCTCAAATGTAATTGTTAAATGAAAAAAATCAGCAAAAAAAGTATAACAGACACAATCACAAATATAGACACATATGGAAACACACATGCACAGAGA
>NW_020327872.1:5000-14612 GCF_001858045.2 Oreochromis niloticus | reverse complement strand
GGGGACCCACATGCTCCCCTGCTCTAGTCCACCACTAGCTTCTTTTTCTGCAGTTACCCTCCGCTGCGTATCCAGCATGGACCTTGCCTCCAGCAGGCCCCGGGGACCGACTTGCTCCGCTGCTCTAGTCCCCAGTAGCTTTCCTTCTCCTGCAGTTACGCTCCACCATATCCAGCATGGTCCTTGACCTCCAGCAGGCCCTGGGACCCACATGCTCCCCTTCTCTAGTCCCCCAGTAGCTTCTTCTCTTGCGGTTACATAGCACCGGGTTCCACCATGGACCTTGACCTCCAGCAGGCCCCGGGGACCCACATCCTCCCCTGCTCTAGTCCCGCACTAGCTTCTTCTCTTGCAGTACTCCGCTCCCCACCATGGACCTTGCCCTCCAGCAGGCCCGGGAACCCACATGCTCCCCTTCTCTAGTCCCCAGTAGCTTCTTCTCTTGTGGTTACATAGCACCGCGTCTCACCATGGTCCTTGACCTCCAGCAGGCCCCTGGGGACCCACATGCTCCCTTCTCTAGTCCCCCAGTAGCTCGTCTCTTGCGGTTACATAGCACCGCGTCTCCACCATGGACTTGACCTCCAGCAGGCCCGGGGACCCACATGCTCCCTTCTCTAGTCCCCCAGTAGCTTCTTCTCTTGTGGTTACATAGCACCGGGTCTCCACCATGGACCTTGACCTCCAGCAGGCCCCGGGACCCACAGCTCCCCTTCTCTAGTCCCCCAGTAGCTTCTTCTCTTGTGGTTACATAGCACCGCGTCTCCACCATGGACCTGACCTCCAGCAGGCCCCGGGGACCCACATCCTCCCTGCTCTAGTTCCCCAGTAGCTTTCCTTCTTGCAGTTACGCTCCACCACATATCCAGCATGGTCCTTGACCTCCAGCAGGCCCCGGGGACCACATCCTCCCCTTCTCTAGTCCCCCAGTAGCTTCTTCTCTTGCGGTTACATAGCACCGCGTATCCACCATGGACCTTGACCTCCAGCAGGCCCCGGGACCCACTTGCTCCCTGCTCTAGTCCCCAGTAGCTTCTTTTTCTGCAGTTACCCTCCGCTGCATATCCAGCATGGACCTTGACCTCCAGCAGGCCCCGGGGACCACATCCTCCCCTGCTCTAGTTCCCCAGTAGCTTTCCTTTCTTGCAGTTACGCTCCACCGCATATCCAGCATGGTCCTTGACCTCCAGCAGGCCCCGGGACCCACATCCTCCCCTTCTCTAGTCCCCCAGTAGCTTCTTCTCTTGCGGTTACATAGCACCGCGTATCCACCATGGTCCTTGACCTCCAGCAGGCCCCGGGGACCCACATCCTCCCCTTCTCTAGTCCCCCAGTAGCTTCTTCTCTTGCGGTTACATAGCACCGCGTCTCCACCATGGACCTTGACCTCCAGCAGGCCCCGGGGACCGACTTGCTCCCCTTCTCTAGTCCCCAGTAGCTTCTTCTCTTGCGGTTACATAGCACCGCGTATCCACCATGGACCTTGACCTCCAGCAGGCCCCGGGGACCCACAATTAAGCCCCCTCCCACTAACAAAGCAGAACAACAGTGGGAAAATCCTTGTGCCCCTGGTACTCTAGAAAGTTAATTCAAACATGCCCCTGGTACACTGCGCAGAAATACTTTGCCACACACTCCTCGTGCGTACGGCAGGACAATGTTTCTCCCTGAAACACGCCCAGGTACACTGCACATATACTATCTGCTAGACACAATCCTTGTGCGTATGGTAGGACAATGTTTCTACCCCCCCGGTGCACTGGGCAGAAACACGTTGCCACACACACTCCTCCTGCATATGGTACGACACCTTTTCTACATGCCCTGGTACACTGGGCAGAAACACTTTGCCACACACACTCCTCGTGCATATGGTACGACAACTTTTCCACATGCCCCTGGTACACTGCCCCTATATCTCCCTGAAACACGCTCCCCTCGTGCATATGGTACGACAACTTTTCCACATGCCCCTGGTACACTGCCCCGATATCTCCCTGAAACACGCTCCCTCGTGCGTATGGTACGACAACATTTATCCATGCCCCTGGTACACTGCTCAGCAGCACTTGCTAAGTACTCCCCGTGCATATGGTATGACAGCTTTTCCACATGCCCCTGGTACACGGACCAGAAACACTTTGCCACGTCCGCTGTACGCACCCTCCTCGCTGGCTAATTGCTGATCTCCCCCACTTCCAGGGGGCCCCGGGGACCACCATCACATCTTCCTTTCTCCCTTACGGCTGAACAAGATGCATGCTGCTGCACTGGCCCTGCTGCTACTCTCTCTCCATTTGGCCGAGGCAGTGAGTCGGCCTCCTGTCTCCTTTACGGTCGAAAAAGATGTGCTTTTGGAGCACTGGCCCTGCTGCTACTCTGACCACCTCTAGCTACCTGCTGATCTCCCTGACCTCCAGCGGGCCCCGGGGACCCACATCACACCTTGCTCCCGTCTCCCTTGCGGCTGGAAAAGATCCATTTTTGTGCACTGGCCCTGCTGCTACTCTCTCTCCATTTGGCCGAGGCAGTGAGTCGGCCTCCTGTCTCCTTTACGGTCGAAAAAGATGTGCTGCTGCTGCACTGGCCCTGCTGATATTCTCTCTCCATTTGGCCGAGGCAGGGAGTCGGCCTCCTGTCTCCTTTACGGTCGAAAAAGATGTGCTGCTGCTGCACTGGCCCTGCTGATATTCTCTCTCCATTTGGCCGAGGCAGGGAGTCGGCCTCCTGTCTCCTTTACGGTCGAAAAAGATGTGCTGCTGCTGCAGTGGCCCTGCTGCTACTCATATCCAGCATGGACCTTGACCTCCAGCAGGCCCCGGGGACCCACTTGCTCCCCTGCTCTAGTCCCCAGTAGCTTCTTTTCTGCAGTTACCCTCCACTGCATAGCCAGCATGGACCTTGCACTCCCGCAGGCCCCAGGGGACCCACATGCTCCCCTGCTCTAGTCCACCACTAGCTTCTTTTCTGCAGTTACCCTCCGCTGCGTATCCAGCATGGACCTTGCCCTCCAGCAGGCCCCGGGGACCGACTTGCTCCGCTGCTCTAGTCCCCCAGTAGCTTTCCTTCTCCTGCAGTTACGCTCCACCACATATCCAGCATGGTCCTTGACCTCCAGCAGGCCCTGGGGACCCACATGCTCCCCTTCTCTAGTCCCCAGTAGCTTCTTCTCTTGCGGTTACATAGCACCGGGTCTCCACCATGGACCTTGACCTCCAGCAGGCCCCGGGGACCCACATCCTCCCCTGCTCTAGTCCCGCACTAGCTTCTTCTCTGCAGTTACCCTCCGCCACATATCCAGTATGGACCTTGCCCTCCAGCAGGCCCCGGGAACCCACATGCTCCCCTTCTCTAGTCCCCAGTAGCTTCTTCTCTTGTGGTTACATAGCACCGCGTCTCCACCATGGTCCTTGACCTCCAGCAGGCCCTGGGGACCCACATGCTCCCCTTCTCTAGTCCCCCAGTAGCTTCGTCTCTTGCGGTTACATAGCACCGCGTCTCCACCATGGACCTTGACCTCCAGCAGGCCCCGGGGACCCACATGCTCCCCTTCTCTAGTCCCCAGTAGCTTCTTCTCTTGTGGTTACATAGCACCGGGTCTCCACCATGGACCTTGACCTCCAGCAGGCCCCGGGGACCCACATGCTCCCCTTCTCTAGTCCCCAGTAGCTTCTTCTCTTGTGGTTACATAGCACCGCGTCTCCACCATGGACCTTGACCTCCAGCAGGCCCCGGGACCCACATCCTCCCCTGCTCTAGTTCCCCAGTAGCTTTCCTTTCTTGCAGTTACGCTCCACCACATATCCAGCATGGTCCTTGACCTCCAGCAGGCCCCGGGGACCCACATCCTCCCCTTCTCTAGTCCCCCAGTAGCTTCTTCTCTTGCGGTTACATAGCACCGCGTATCCACCATGGACCTTGACCTCCAGCAGGCCCCGGGGACCCACTTGCTCCCCTGCTCTAGTCCCCCAGTAGCTTCTTTTCTGCAGTTACCCTCCGCTGCATATCCAGCATGGACCTTGACCTCCAGCAGGCCCCGGGACCCACATCCTCCCCTGCTCTAGTTCCCCAGTAGCTTTCCTTTCTTGCAGTTACGCTCCACCGCATATCCAGCATGGTCCTTGACCTCCAGCAGGCCCCGGGGACCCACATCCTCCCCTTCTCTAGTCCCCCAGTAGCTTCTTCTCTTGCGGTTACATAGCACCGCGTATCCACCATGGTCCTTGACCTCCAGCAGGCCCCGGGGACCCACATCCTCCCCTTCTCTAGTCCCCCAGTAGCTTCTTCTCTTGCGGTTACATAGCACCGCGTCTCCACCATGGACCTTGACCTCCAGCAGGCCCCGGGGACCGACTTGCTCCCCTTCTCTAGTCCCCCAGTAGCTTCTTCTCTTGCGGTTACATAGCACCGCGTATCCACCATGGACCTTGACCTCCAGCAGGCCCCGGGGACCCACAATTAAGCCCCCTCCCACTAACAAAGCAGAACAACAGTGGGAAAATCCTTGTGCCCTGGTACTCTAGAAAGTTAATTCAAACATGCCCCTGGTACACTGCGCAGAAATACTTTGCCACACACTCCTCGTGCGTACGGCAGGACAATGTTTCTACACGCCCCAGGTACACTGCACATATACTATCTGCTAGACACAATCCTTGTGCGTATGGTAGGACAATGTTTCTACCCCCCCGGTGCACTGGGCAGAAACACGTTGCCACACACACTCCTCCTGCATATGGTACGACACCTTTTCTACATGCCCCTGGTACACTGGGCAGAAACACTTTGCCACACACACTCCTCGTGCATATGGTACGACAACTTTTCCACATGCCCCTGGTACACTGCCCCTATATCTCCCTGAAACACGCTCCCTCGTGCATATGGTACGACAACTTTTCCACATGCCCCTGGTACACTGCCCCGATATCTCCCTGAAACACGCTCCCCTCGTGCCTATGGTACGACAACATTTATCCATGCCCCTGGTACACTGCTCAGCAGCACTTTGCTAAGTACTCCCCGTGCATATGGTATGACAGCTTTTCCACATGCCCCTGGTACACGGACCAGAAACACTTTGCCACGTCCGCTGTACGCACCCTCCTCGCTGGCTAATTGCTGATCTCCCCCACTTCCAGGGGGCCCCGGGGACCACCATCACATCTTCCTTTCTCCCTTACGGCTGAACAAGATGCATGCTGCTGCACTGGCCCTGCTGCTACTCTCTCTCCATTTGGCCGAGGCAGTGAGTCGGCCTCCTGTCTCCTTTACGGTCGAAAAAGATGTGCTTTTGGAGCACTGGCCCTGCTGCTACTCTGACCACCTCTAGCTACCTGCTGATCTCCCTGACCTCCAGCGGGCCCCGGGGACCCACATCACACCTTGCTCCCGTCTCCCTTGCGGCTGGAAAAGATCCATTTTTGTGCACTGGCCCTGCTGCTACTCTCTCTCCATTTGGCCGAGGCAGTGAGTCGGCCTCCTGTCTCCTTTACGGTCGAAAAAGATGTGCTGCTGCTGCACTGGCCCTGCTGATATTCTCTCTCCATTTGGCCGAGGCAGGGAGTCGGCCTCCTGTCTCCTTTACGGTCGAAAAAGATGTGCTGCTGCTGCACTGGCCCTGCTGATATTCTCTCTCCATTTGGCCGAGGCAGGGAGTCGGCCTCCTGTCTCCTTTACGGTCGAAAAAGATGTGCTGCTGCTGCAGTGGCCCTGCTGCTACTCATATCCAGCATGGACCTTGACCTCCAGCAGGCCCCGGGGACCCACTTGCTCCCCTGCTCTAGTCCCCCAGTAGCTTCTTTTTCTGCAGTTACCCTCCACTGCATAGCCAGCATGGACCTTGCACTCCCGCAGGCCCCAGGGGACCCACATGCTCCCCTGCTCTAGTCCACCACTAGCTTCTTTTTCTGCAGTTACCCTCCGCTGCGTATCCAGCATGGACCTTGCCCTCCAGCAGGCCCCGGGGACCGACTTGCTCCGCTGCTCTAGTCCCCCAGTAGCTTTCCTTCTCCTGCAGTTACGCTCCACCACATATCCAGCATGGTCCTTGACCTCCAGCAGGCCCTGGGGACCCACATGCTCCCCTTCTCTAGTCCCCCAGTAGCTTCTTCTCTTGCGGTTACATAGCACCGGGTCTCCACCATGGACCTTGACCTCCAGCAGGCCCCGGGGACCCACATCCTCCCCTGCTCTAGTCCCGCACTAGCTTCTTCTCTTGCAGTTACCCTCCGCCACATATCCAGTATGGACCTTGCCCTCCAGCAGGCCCCGGGAACCCACATGCTCCCCTTCTCTAGTCCCCCAGTAGCTTCTTCTCTTGTGGTTACATAGCACCGCGTCTCCACCATGGTCCTTGACCTCCAGCAGGCCCTGGGGACCCACATGCTCCCCTTCTCTAGTCCCCAGTAGCTTCGTCTCTTGCGGTTACATAGCACCGCGTCTCCACCATGGACCTTGACCTCCAGCAGGCCCCGGGGACCCACATGCTCCCCTTCTCTAGTCCCCCAGTAGCTTCTTCTCTTGTGGTTACATAGCACCGGGTCTCCACCATGGACCTTGACCTCCAGCAGGCCCCGGGGACCCACATGCTCCCCTTCTCTAGTCCCCCAGTAGCTTCTTCTCTTGTGGTTACATAGCACCGCGTCTCCACCATGGACCTTGACCTCCAGCAGGCCCCGGGGACCCACATCCTCCCCTGCTCTAGTTCCCCAGTAGCTTTCCTTTCTTGCAGTTACGCTCCACCACATATCCAGCATGGTCCTTGACCTCCAGCAGGCCCCGGGGACCCACATCCTCCCCTTCTCTAGTCCCCCAGTAGCTTCTTCTCTTGCGGTTACATAGCACCGCGTATCCACCATGGACCTTGACCTCCAGCAGGCCCCGGGGACCCACAATTAAGCCCCCTCCCACTAACAAAGCAGAACAACAGTGGGAAAATCCTTGTGCCCCTGGTACTCTAGAAAGTTAATTCAAACATGCCCCTGGTACACTGCGCAGAAATACTTTGCCACACACTCCTCGTGCGTACGGCAGGACAATGTTTCTACACGCCCCAGGTACACTGCACATATACTATCTGCTAGACACAATCCTTGTGCGTATGGTAGGACAATGTTTCTACCCCCCCGGTGCACTGGGCAGAAACACGTTGCCACACACACTCCTCCTGCATATGGTACGACACCTTTTCTACATGCCCCTGGTACACTGGGCAGAAACACTTTGCCACACACACTCCTCGTGCATATGGTACGACAACTTTTCCACATGCCCCTGGTACACTGCCCCTATATCTCCCTGAAACACGCTCCCCTCGTGCATATGGTACGACAACTTTTCCACATGCCCCTGGTACACTGCCCCGATATCTCCCTGAAACACGCTCCCCTCGTGCCTATGGTACGACAACATTTATCCATGCCCCTGGTACACTGCTCAGCAGCACTTTGCTAAGTACTCCCCGTGCATATGGTATGACAGCTTTTCCACATGCCCCTGGTACACGGACCAGAAACACTTTGCCACGTCCGCTGTACGCACCCTCCTCGCTGGCTAATTGCTGATCTCCCCCACTTCCAGGGGGCCCGGGGACCACCATCACATCTTCCTTTCTCCCTTACGGCTGAACAAGATGCATGCTGCTGCACTGGCCCTGCTGCTACTCTCTCTCCATTTGGCCGAGGCAGTGAGTCGGCCTCCTGTCTCCTTTACGGTCGAAAAAGATGTGCTTTTGGAGCACTGGCCCTGCTGCTACTCTGACCACCTCTAGCTACCTGCTGATCTCCCTGACCTCCAGCGGGCCCCGGGGACCCACATCACACCTTGCTCCCGTCTCCCTTGCGGCTGGAAAAGATCCATTTTTGTGCACTGGCCCTGCTGCTACTCTCTCTCCATTTGGCCGAGGCAGTGAGTCGGCCTCCTGTCTCCTTTACGGTCGAAAAAGATGTGCTGCTGCTGCACTGGCCCTGCTGATATTCTCTCTCCATTTGGCCGAGGCAGGGAGTCGGCCTCCTGTCTCCTTTACGGTCGAAAAAGATGTGCTGCTGCTGCACTGGCCCTGCTGATATTCTCTCTCCATTTGGCCGAGGCAGGGAGTCGGCCTCCTGTCTCCTTTACGGTCGAAAAAGATGTGCTGCTGCTGCAGTGGCCCTGCTGCTACTCATATCCAGCATGGACCTTGACCTCCAGCAGGCCCCGGGGACCCACTTGCTCCCTGCTCTAGTCCCCCAGTAGCTTCTTTTTCTGCAGTTACCCTCCACTGCATAGCCAGCATGGACCTTGCACTCCCGCAGGCCCCAGGGGACCCACATGCTCCCCTGCTCTAGTCCACCACTAGCTTCTTTTTCTGCAGTTACCCTCCGCTGCGTATCCAGCATGGACCTTGCCCTCCAGCAGGCCCGGGGACCGACTTGCTCCGCTGCTCTAGTCCCCCAGTAGCTTTCCTTCTCCTGCAGTTACGCTCCACCACATATCCAGCATGGTCCTTGACCTCCAGCAGGCCCTGGGGACCCACATGCTCCCCTTCTCTAGTCCCCCAGTAGCTTCTTCTCTTGCGGTTACATAGCACCGGGTCTCCACCATGGACCTTGACCTCCAGCAGGCCCGGGGACCCACATCCTCCCCTGCTCTAGTCCCGCACTAGCTTCTTCTCTTGCAGTTACCCTCCGCCACATATCCAGTATGGACCTTGCCCTCCAGCAGGCCCCGGGAACCCACATGCTCCCCTTCTCTAGTCCCCCAGTAGCTTCTTCTCTTGTGGTTACATAGCACCGCGTCTCCACCATGGTCCTTGACCTCCAGCAGGCCCTGGGGACCCACATGCTCCCCTTCTCTAGTCCCCCAGTAGCTTCGTCTCTTGCGGTTACATAGCACCGCGTCTCCACCATGGACCTTGACCTCCAGCAGGCCCCGGGGACCCACATGCTCCCCTTCTCTAGTCCCCCAGTAGCTTCTTCTCTTGTGGTTACATAGCACCGGGTCTCCACCATGGACCTTGACCTCCAGCAGGCCCCGGGGACCCACATGCTCCCCTTCTCTAGTCCCCCAGTAGCTTCTTCTCTTGTGGTTACATAGCACCGCGTCTCCACCATGGACCTTGACCTCCAGCAGGCCCCGGGGACCCACATCCTCCCCTGCTCTAGTTCCCCAGTAGCTTTCCTTTCTTGCAGTTACGCTCCACCACATATCCAGCATGGTCCTTGACCTCCAGCAGGCCCCGGGGACCCACATCCTCCCCTTCTCTAGTCCCCCAGTAGCTTCTTCTCTTGCGGTTACATAGCACCGCGTATCCACCATGGACCTTGACCTCCAGCAGGCCCCGGGGACCCACTTGCTCCCCTGCTCTAGTCCCCAGTAGCTTCTTTTTCTGCAGTTACCCTCCGCTGCATATCCAGCATGGACCTTGACCTCCAGCAGGCCCCGGGGACCCACATCCTCCCCTGCTCTAGTTCCCCAGTAGCTTTCCTTTCTTGCAGTTACGCTCCACCGCATATCCAGCATGGTCCTTGACCTCCAGCAGGCCCCGGGGACCCACATCCTCCCTTCTCTAGTCCCCCAGTAGCTTCTTCTCTTGCGGTTACATAGCACCGCGTATCCACCATGGTCCTTGAC
>NW_020327871.1:0-38264 GCF_001858045.2 Oreochromis niloticus | reverse complement strand
GTGCAGGAGCCCAGGAACAATCCAAGACCTGAAACACAAGGAGATGGAAACAAAGCGTTGTGAAATCTGGAGGGAACCTCCAGGTTTCCACGCCTGCTGTGATGGATGCTTACAAGCGGTGAGATGGATATCAGAGTGCAGGCCCAGGAACAGATCCAAGACTGAAACACAAGGAGTGGAAAAAAGCGTTGTGAAATCTGGAGGAACCTCCAGGTTTCCACGCCTGCTGTGATGGATGCTTACAAGCGGGAGATGATATCAGAGTGCAGGAGCCCAGGAACAGATCCAAGACCTGAAACACAAGGAGAGTGGAAACAGCGTTGTGAAATCTGGAGGGAACCTCCAGGTTTCCACGCCTGCTGTGATGGATGCTTACAAGCGGGTGAGATGGATATCAGAGTGCAGGAGCCCAGGAACAGATCCAAGACCTGAAACACAAGGAGTGGAAAAAAGCGTTGTGAAATCTGGAGGAACCTCAGGTTTCCACGCCTGCTGTGATGGATGCTTACAAGCGGGTGAGATGATATCAGAGTGCAGGAGCCCAGGAACAGATCCAAGACCTGAAACATAAGGAGTGGAAAAAGCGTTGTGAAATCTGGAGGGAACCTCAGGTTTCCACGTCGCTGTGATGGATGCTTACAAGCGGGTGAGATGATATCAGAGTGCAGGAGCCCAGGAACAATCCAAGACTGAAACACAAGGAGATTGGAAAAAAGCGTTGTGAAATCTGGAGGGAACCTCCAGGTTTCACGCCTCTGTGATGGATGCTTACAGCGGGTGAGATGGATATCAGAGTGCAGGAGCCCAGGAACAGATCCAGACCTGAAACACAGGAGATTGGAAAAAGCGTTGTGAAATCTGGAGGGAACTCCAGGTTTCCACGTCTGCTGTGATGGATGCTTACAAGCGGGTGAGATGATATCAGAGTGCAGGAGCCCAGGAACAAATCCAAGACCTGAAACACAAGGAGATGGAAACAAAGCGTTGTGAAATCTGGAGGGAACCTCAGGTTTCCACGCCTGCTGTGATGGATGCTTACAAGCGGGTGAGATGGATATCAGAGTGCAGGAGCCCAGGAACAGATCCAAGACCTGAAACACAAGGAGACTGGAAACAAAGCTTTGTGAAATCTGGAGGGAACCTCCAGGTTTCCACGCCTGCTGTGATGGATTCTTACAAGCGGGTGAGCTGGATATCAGAGTGCAGGAGCCCAGGAACAGATCCAAGAACTGAAACATAAGGAGAGTGGAAAGAAAGCGTTGTGAAATCTGGAGGGAACCTCCAGGTTTCCACGCCTGCTGTGATGGATGCTTACAAGCGGGTGAGATGGATATCAGAGTGCAGGAGCCCAGGAACAGATCCAAGACCTGAAACACAAGGAGAGTGGAAACAAAGCGTTGTGAAATCTGGAGGGAACCTCCAGGTTTCCACGCCTGCTGTGATGGATGCTTACAAGCGGGTGAGATGGATATCAGAGTGCAGGAGCCCAGGAACAGATCCAAGACCTGAAACATATGGAGTTGGAAAGAAGCGTTGTGAAATCTGGAGGGAACCTCCAGGTTTCCACGTCAGCTGTGATGGATGCTTACAAGCGGGTGAGATGATTATCAGAGTGCAGGAGCCCAGGAACAAATCCAAGACCTGAAACACAAGGAGATTGGAAACAAAGCGTTGTGAAATCTGGAGGGAACCTCCAGGTTTCCACGCCTGCTGTGATGGATGCTTACAAGCGGGTGAGATGGATATCAGAGTGCAGGAGCCCAGGAACAGATCCAAGACCTGAACACAGGAGATGGAAACAAAGCTTGTGAAATCTGGAGGAACTCCAGGTTTCCACGCCTGCTGTGATGGATCTTACAAGCGGGTGAGATGGATATCAGAGTGCAGGAGCCCAGGAACAGATCCAAGACCTGAAACACAAGGAGATGGAAAGAAAGCGTTGTGAAATCTGGAGGGAACCTCCAGGTTTCCACGCCTGCTGTGATGGATGCTTACAAGCGGGTGAGATGGATATCAGAGTGCAGGAGCCCAGGAACAGATCCAAGACCTGAAACACAAGGAGATGGAAAGAAAGCGTTGTGAAATCTGGAGGGAACCTCCAGGTTTCCACGCCTGCTGTGATGGATGCTTACAAGCGGGTGAGATGGATATCAGAGTGCAGGAGCCCAGGAACAGATCCAAGACCTGAAACAAGGAGAGTGGAAAGAAAGCGTTGTGAAATCTGGAGGGAACCTCCAGGTTTCCACGCTGCTGTGATGGATGCTTACAAGCGGGTGAGATGGATATCAGAGTGCAGGAGCCCAGGAACAGATCCAAGACCTGAAACATAAGGAGAGTGGAAACAAAGCGTTGTGAAATCTGGAGGGAACCTCCAGGTTTCCGCCTGCTGTGATGGATGCTTACAAGCGGGTGAGATGGATATCAGAGTGCAGGAGCCAGGAACAGATCCAAGACCTGAAACAAAGGAGAGTGGAAAAAAGCGTTGTGAAATCTGGAGGGAACCTCCAGGTTTCCACGTAGCTGTGATGGATGCTTACAGCGGGTGAGATGATATCAGAGTGCAGGAGCCCAGGAACAGATCCAAGACCTGAAACACAAGGAGATTGGAAACAAAGCGTTGTGAAATCTGGAGGGAACCTCCAGGTTTCCACGCAGCTGTGATGGATGCTTACAAGCGGGTGAGATGATATCAGAGTGCAGGAGCCAGGAACAATCCAAGACCTGAAACAAGGAGATGGAAAAAGCGTTGTGAAATCTGGAGGGAACCTCCAGGTTTCCACGCCTGCTGTGATGGATGCTTACAAGCGGGTGAGATGGATATCAGAGTGCAGGAGCCCAGGAACAGATCCAAGACCTGAACACAAGGAGACGGGAAAGAAGTTTCAGGAGTTTCCTGTATTGCAACTCAGTTCAGAATAAAAACGCTCAGACAGGTTTATCGTGTACACTGGTGAGACTCAGGCAGACTCGCACCCTGCAGTAAAAGAAACAGTCTTTATTCATAGAGCACATACAGGAAGAGATAAAATAGAGCTGTGCTGCGTGCAGCCTTCCTGTGGAGCACAGAGTGTAACTTCCCCATTTAGGAGTCTGCACAGAGTGTGACTTCCCCATTTAAGCTGAATACTGAAAGAGCAAACACATTTAGATAATGAAACGTACTTTTAAGCATAACATAATAAAAATCTCAAATCCTAAAAAATCTCTTAACATTCCTCCTGTTGTACATATGTATATGTACATAGCAACCACTAACAGTGTATCAGCCTACGGCCACTTGTAAACATTATTAGCCAAGACATCATAAAATAGTGGGTTTCGTGAGTATGTTATATCCAAGTGTCTATCTCATTATCACCTTCTTCATTCTGTGACAGGGTGATGCAAGCATGAATTGAAGCAGTTACCATTTTTGATACCATGTTCTTCAACATGGTATGACACATGAAGTGAAAAGACACAATAACAGTATTATAACACCAACAAAACAAGTCCTTTAATCAGCAGGGACTTCCAAGAGCCACTTAAAAGCCACGTAAGCCAGTCTTCTGTGTTTGTGGCATAGTCTCGTTGTTGTGCATCCCGAAGTTGTCTGAGTGTTTTCAGAGCATCAGTCATGTTCGGTGAGTGCACATTATCTGGAATGTATGTGCAACATGTGTTGTTAAAGAGGACACCTTTCTCCTTTCTCGGCGAGAATCATGTCCAATGCTACCCTGTGTTGCATTACTGCAATGCGCAGAGTGTCAAACTCCTGATCCCGTTCGTCGTTGAATTTACATGAAGCATTCAGAACCTTTTGTCTTTCAGTCCAAAGTTTAAATTCCTCTGGGATATCGGAACCCCATATGGAATCATGCTGCTTGAGGTCTGGGGTGCTTCGTCTTTTCCTTGTTGTTGACGTTGATGTTGACGTGGCGTCCATGGTTATCTTGAAAGTGTGGTCAGATATGAAAATGGGAGCGCACTGAGCGCAGATGTTGCTGCTCTTCACGGGCCCTCCAAGAGCGTGTGTCTGTACTGCTTTGCAGTTGGTGGTGTTTCCCATTGGCGTGGATCCGTTCTCTTGGCGGTAGCATAGGCTGTGGCTTAAATTCCCATTGTTTTCAAGAAAGACTGGGAATGATTTAGCCTTACTTCTGTGCTTCACTTTCAGGTCAACCCAGAACCATTCGTCACATGTGCCATTTCGTAGTCCTATCTGGAGAGGTTCCTCATGGTTGACCACGATTCCCTGGAATTGATACCCAAGGCTGGCGTAGCTTGCGGCACACTTTGCTTGAATTATGTCCATTGCCTTCGCGTACAAGGTGGCGTACTGCGTCGTTGGGGCATATAGGAGCAAACATAGCAGTCTTTTCTGGGTGTGCTGTCATGTATATATCGATACCATGCGTTGTTCATCCATGGGTGAATGTGGTCTTGTGTCATGTCATGAAGATGTGAGTTGTCATGTGTCCATCTTGTCTGCAGGTGGTGTTGTTCATCTTCTTTCTTTCGGGTGAGTGTTAATAAACTCACCAGGAGTTCAACATTAGCCACTAGGAGGACGAGTGTCTTCACAATGACCAGACACACCTGTGACCTCTGATGAGTAGACTACTGGCAAGAAGAAGAGGGCGGGTGTACCCGATCAGCCCTCCCTCCACCAATAGATCACCAGGAGTTAGGGGTGTCGGCGTCTAAACGCTTAGGTTGTCACTCACTTTTTTGCAGTGACTTTGATGGATCCAAGACGGTCTTTCTGCTATTTTGCAGGCAGTAGGTGGACCTTCCCACCTTGGTGAACTCCAATTTTTCCTTTGGAGTACTTTGATCAGGATCCAATCACCTGGTTTCAACCTGCAAGACACTGGAGAGATGTCACTCGGCAGTTGGTTGTTTAGAACAATCTCTTTATTTTCAAGTAATTTAGTCATCCATTCGGCTAGTGTAGTTTCTCTTATTGACTTATGTATGGGCTCACTTGTAATTGGTAGTGGAAATGGTCTACCGTGAATGATTTCAAAAGGTGTGAGTTTCTGAGAACTTTGTGTCAGTCTCATCCACATTTTTACCAGGCCTATACACTCGGGCCATGGTCTCCCTGTTTCTTCCATGCATTTTGAAATGGTTGCACAAACATTTTGCTACTGAGATGGCGTCTGCTTTTTTACTGGATAGATTTCTGGCCATTTTGAGATCACGTCTATGATCACTAGAGCGTATTCTGAGCCTTGGCATTCATTTAGCTCAATAAACCCATGTGGATTGTATGAAAAGGATGAGGTGGTGTGCATTATGCGCATTATGTGCATTATGTTTTTGGCAAATCATGCATGTTCCGACAAATTTCCGAAATTTTATCTACCACTCCTATCCCCCCTCCTGTTGACAATAATGCTGCTGATTTGTGTAGGGACTTTGGTAGTATTGGTTTGCCATTACAAGTCATCAAACCACCTTCTAGCTGTGCTCCACAGTTTAACCATTTCCTTTGTTCTGTAGTTGGTGCGGCTTTTGTTCATTCATAAGCACATCAAGTGGTATTTGCATTGAGGAGTCAGACATTAATGTGTCTATAGTTTGTTGTGCTGCTGCTTTTGCGGCTTTGATCTGCAAAGTTATTGCCTTCAGTGACCTCTGAGCAGCCTTTCTGGTGTGCAGCACATTTACAAAATGCTAACTGTTTTGGCAATATAAACACTTCCAACAGTGCCTTCAAAAGATTTCCATGTTGCAGTTGGGTTAGGGGAACAGGCACGTATGACAGCTGTGAGTTCTGCACTCTGTGCAGAGTGTGAGGAAGTTAGTGCTTTTGCTTCTAAAATTGTGTCTACTGTGGTTACCGCATAACCTACACAGTTCCGCCCAAGGCTACTTTTGGACGCTGAACCGTCTACAAAGATATCAACGAAACCAGCCTGTGGGGTGCTGTGAAGGTCAGCGCGTGATACAGCATACAGCAATTCTGATGTGTGACAGTGTAAGCAAAATGCCTACATAGGAAAGTTGTCTGGCATGTGTCAAACTTCTGAGTTAGGAAAAACCTTGCATTGCTTACAGTTCATAGCTCACAGCTCTAAAACTAGGCATCAGCAAATCATATGCCCAAATCATTATGTGTTACTGTGATCCACAAGTATGATCACAAATTTGTTTTCCAAACTTACTAAGCAAACAAACAAAAACAAAACAAATTGCCTATGGCATCAAGGCTTTGCGTTCATATTAATTGAGTGTAAGCTGCTTTCTTCATTGCAAGTGTTTATTGCAATAAGGTTTAATTCATGCATCATATCACTGAGTTCTAAATTCAAACTATCTCTTCTGACCCTTTCCAAAATAATTTCACATATAACAATTTGAGTATGTGTTGTCTGTTCATTAATATAGTTGTCAATCATTTCTGTCATTATTTTGCCTTCTTTTGTTTATGACATGGCGGACATCTCTAAACAATCATGAGTTCAGCCTTCAATTTCAACCCAATTATACCCTGTATCCTCGCACTCGCACTTCCCAATTAATCTATGCTTTTGACGCTGTACTCAAGGTTCCAGGTTGAGAGAAATCCACCTGTACTGACACACTGAAGCATACAATTAATATCATTATCTGTAGGAACCATTTTGGGTAAATACCTTATGTGGCCGCTAGAGGTCACCTTTTTCTGTTTTGTTGATGTAAAGGTATTTAAGGTAGACGCACGTAATCGGCGTCAGGTGTGTCGTTAATTGTACGAAGGCAAACAGTTTGTGACCGCTGCGCTGTTATGTCAAGATGATATTGGAATAAAGAACAAAAAGGACAAGATAAGTACTGCTGGAGTTATTGAACTGTTTACTTAATTCATACATACCAGTGACATCGCGTCACCCCCCGTTAACGACCACCTCAGTGGCTTCAAGTGTAGGCTTAGCCTCTACAATTAGAGTCACAAACCTGCTTTTCTATGGGGAAAAGTTTACGCCAACTGCGCCGCG
This sequence comes from Oreochromis niloticus, assembly GCF_001858045.2. Lineage (NCBI taxonomy): Eukaryota > Metazoa > Chordata > Actinopteri > Cichliformes > Cichlidae > Oreochromis > Oreochromis niloticus. The sequence goes on along the minus strand of NW_020327871.1, from coordinate 31,299 downwards.
GTGTTTTGGGGGCTCGGCGCAAACAGGACAATTAACGTCTGAGTGATCGATCGCCGTGGAGAGCTGAATGCCGTTTGGAAACGTTAGCGTGGAGGGTTCACGAGCAGCGGACAGCTGGAGTATCGGTCTGTCAGCTGACGACGTGGGATTTCTGGCGATTGTTCAGTGGATGTTGGAGAGGACTCAGAATTCTTCATCGGAATCAGCACGGCGCCCAACGCAAGGTATGAGTAGCGCTACTAATAAATGGCCATTTATAAAAAGTGTGCACACTTATTTAAGAAGACGTAATTCCAATGCATTGGTGGTCAAACATAATAAATCTGATTTATAAACAAACTTTTGCATGTGCGCATAAACCCTCAATACTTGGTAAATATTTGAGTTTTGGGACATTTGAACTATGGACACAAATAAAGCTGCTGACAGGCTCCCTGAGCCTGCTGCAGAGTCAGCTGTGCAAAGTAGCAACGCCAGCAAGGCTGGGGCGCATCCAGAAAAGGAAAAACGAGTGGTGAAATTGACTGCTAAGGCACTTGCAGAAAAACTGGACAGACTACAACGTGATAGAAAAGCTAAAGTAAATAAAGCTAATAATTTAAAAGAGAGTATAAGGGTCTCAATGGAAAAAAATGAAACTTCTATGGTTCAAGCATCATTCAATGATTTTGTTGGTTTGTGTAATGAAGCAAAAACAGTTCATGGTTCATTGATGTGTTTGTTACCAGATGATGAAAAAGAAAAGCATGAAACATGGTTTAAAGCGAAAACAATGCATTATGATGAGTTCACTCATGAAGTGAAAGAATGGTTATCAGGTTGCGAACATTTACATTTAAAGGGTGATCATGGTGTTGATGATGGTGTTAAGCCAGAGGACAGTGTTTCAAATGTTGTTGGTAAATCTTCAGTCACTAAAAGCTCATCTAGTGATAAAGTGAGCACCACTTCTTCTGCCAGAATAAAAGCAAAAGCAGAAAAGGCAGCATTGCTCGCTCGTATGGCAGTGCTAAAAGAGAAGCATGCGTTGGAGGAGCAAGAACTAAAGCTAAGGAGGAAACGTGAACAGCTTGAGCTCGAAGCTTTGCTTTCTGCCTCTTCTGCAAAGTTAGCTGTTCTCCAAGCTGCTGAAGTTCAAAGTATATCTAACATATCGTCCAATGCTATGAATTCATATTATGAAAGGGAAATCAGGAAAACGGCTGCTTCAGCCGCAGTCAAGCCCAGTACACCAGTCAATGAAGATAAACCTGCAATGCAAATGGTACAAACTGAAAGCAACACATCTGCAAGGATCCTGCCAGAAACAGAAATGAGTGAGCCACAAGCTCAAACGGTCATCACAACACAATTTCACAATGTGGATCCTCCACCGCCCAGGCCGATTCCTACAGCGGGAGAAAGACAGTCGGAGGACATTTGTACCATTTTACAAAGACAAAATGAAATAACTGCAACCCTTGTTCAGCATCAGCGTTCATCATCATTACCATCCAGGAAAATACCTGTATTCGATGGGGATCCTCTTCAATACATGTCTTTCATTAATGCGTTTGAACAAGGAGTGGAAGAAAAGGCCAATATGAAGGACTGCTTGTATTATTTGGAGCAGTTTACAACAGGACAGCCGAGAGAGCTGGTACACAGTTGTCAACATATGGCTGCAGGACAAGGCTATACACAAGCAAAGCAACTGCTCAAAGAACACTTCGGAAATGAATATAAAATTGCAACTGCTTACATTGAAAAGGCATTATCTTGGCCTGCAATTAAAAATGAAGACGTGAAATCATTGCAAGCATATTCTCTTTTCTTACGTGGGAGTTGTAATGTCATGAAAACATTGCAGTATATGCAGGAACTGGACATGCCAGTGAACATGAAAATCATTTTGTGCAAGTTGCCATATAAAATGAGAGAGAAATGGAGAGCCTTTGCATATGATATATTGGAAACTTCTAAGCACAGAGCTCGGTTTCAAGATTTGGTTGCATTTATTGAAAAGCAGGTGAAAATTCTTTTGGATCCTTTATTTGGGGACATTCAGAATGTAACGTCAACAATCCCTGTCTCAAAGGCTGACAACAGACTGAAGTCACAACCAATCAAACAAACTCAAGGGAACAGCTTTGCTGCTACAGTCACACCCATGAACCCGAATAAAACCTACAGCACGGAAAGGCTGATTACCACAACAAACCATGACTTTACAGTAAAGCCATCTTGTGTCTGCTGTACTCAACGACACACATTGGAGGAGTGTCAACAGTTTCAGCGGAAGAAGCACAGAGACAAAATGCTTTTTCTAAAGGAGAAAGGGCTGTGTTTTGGTTGCTTAGGTGCTGGGCACGTAAGCAAGGACTGTGCTAAGCGTTTGACATGTAGGACGTGTGGTAAAGGTCATCCCACTGTCCTCCATATTGATAACAATAATGGTTTAAGTCCAGAATCTTGTGGAGAGCCCTCCTCTTCAAAGAATGTAACTCCTGTGAGAACTTGTGGTCATACAGGGGCCGGAAGAGACAGTGGTTTGCTTTCCATTCTGCCAGTTCAAATAAAGTCTGTTAAAGGTAGTCATGTCATACAGACATACCCCAACCGGTCGCAGCAGATGGCCGCCCCTCCCTGAGCCTGGTTCTGCCGGAGGTTTCTTCCTGTTAAAAGTGAGTTTTTCCTTCCCACTGTCGCCAAAGTGCTTGCTCATAGGGGGTCATATGATTGTTGGGTTTTTCTCTGTATTTATTATTGTGCTATCTACTGTACAATATAAAGCGCCTTGAGGCGACTTTTGTTGTGATTTGGCGCTATATAAATAAAATTGAATTGAATTGAATTGAATTGAATATGCTTTTTTAGATCCTGGCAGTTCAGCTAGCTTCTGTTCAGAGCACCTCATGCAAAAGCTAAATCTTGTGGGCAAAAGAACGCACTTCCTGTTACAAACGATGGGTCAAGAAAAGGTCGTCTCTGCCCACTCACTTACTGGTCTTGAAGTTTCTGGTTTAGGCAGCAATGCCTTCTATGAACTTCCAGAAATCCTAACACAGGAAAGGATGCCTGTCACCACAGATAACCTTGTAAAGGAAGAAGATCTGGTCAGGTGGCCATATCTGTCAAAGGTTCAAATTCCCCACATAATGGCTAACGTGGACCTGTTGATTGGATGCAACGCTCCCAAGTTATTGGAACCATGGGAGGTCATTCATAGCCAGGGGAATGGCCCATATGCTGTAAGAACGGCATTGGGTTGGGTCATAAATGGGCCCATGGAGGATGGGAAAAACAACTTGGACAGCGAGCACCCACCAACAGCTGTAAATAGGATATCTGTTTGTAAGCTGGAGGAAATGTTGAAAAGTCAATATAACTATGACTTTAATGAAAAGGTTACAGAGGAAAAGGGTTTGTCAAGGGAAGACCTTAAGTTCATGAAGATCATGGAAAAATCTGCAACAATGGAAGATGGACACTACTGTTTGAAGTTACCTTTTAAAAAGGATAACATAAAGATGCCAAACAATTTCTCCATAGTTAAACAAAGATTGCAAAGTCTAAAACGAAAACTCCTCAACAATGAACGGTTGCATAAAGAATATAAAAGCTTTATGGACGAGATGATAAGTAATGGATATGCAGAGCAAATACCTTCACAGCAGCTGTCTTGCGAAAATGGTCAGAAGTGGTACATTCCTCATCACGCAGTCTACCATCCCAGAAAACGATCTATAAGAATTGTATTTGACTGTGGGGCATCATTCCAGGGGACATCATTAAACAAGCAGCTCTTACAGGGTCCTAATCTCACAAGTACATTGCTTAGGGTTTTGCTTAGATTTTGACAGGATCGAGTCGCATTTATGGGTGACATAAAGGCAATGTTTTATCAAGTTAAAGTTGCCAAAGAGGACAGAGACTTTCTGCCTTTTTTGTGGTGGCCAGATGGAGATCTGAGCAAGGACATAATTGAGTTTCGCATGACTGTTCATCTGTTCGGTGCAGTATCTTCCCCGAGCTGTGCCAGTTTCACTTTGAGAAAAACGGCTGAGGACAACCAAACTGAATTCCTAGACAAGGTATGTGAAACAATAAAAGAGAACTTCTATGTGGACGACTGTTTAAAGAGTGTGGCCTCCACCTCAGATGCTGTTGATTTGGTCAAAGATCTTTCATCACTTTGTCAGAGGGGAGGATTTACACCGACCAAGTGGGTTAGTAACAATCGCACCCTGTTGCAAAGTATCTCAGAGGAGCAAAGGGCTAAAGACTTGAAAGAATTAAATCTTGACAGAGACAAACTTCCGGTGGAAAGAGCTCTGGATATGTATCTGAAGAGAACATGGGAACAGGCTCAGTACAGCTCAGATCTTTTTTGGAAATGATGGATACTCGAATACCTGCCTTTGTTACAGGAGAGACAAAAATGGAACCAAAAGAAGAAGAATCTAAAACCTGGAGATATAGCCATTATAATGGATTCCTCTGCACCGCGTGGTTCCTGGCTACTTGGAAGAGTTCAGGAAACCATTCATGACAAAAATGGACTTGTAAGATCTGTACATTTAAAAACAAAGACTAATATTCTAGAAAGACCTGTAACTAAACTTTGCTTGTTACATGAGACTGTAATCTAAAAGTGTTTAAGTGCTCTATTACTTATGTTTATTCATGTGAATGTATACGTCTAAAGTAGACTGTATTAGTGGCTCCTTATTTTCTTTGTGATTAGAATTGCCATGTCTGATAGCCATTGGAATTAGGGACCGGGGTGTAGGAGCCATTTTGGGTTAATACCTTATGTGGCCGCTAGAGGTCACCTTTTTCTGTTTTGTTGATGTAAAGGTATTTAAGGAGACGCACGTAATCGGCGTCAGGTGTGTCGTTAATTGTACGAAGGCAAACAGTTTGTGACCGGTGTGCTGTTATGTCAAGATGATATTGGAATAAAGAACAAAAAGGACAAGATAAGTACTGCTGGAGTTATTGAACTGTTTACTTAATTCATACATACCAGTGAAATCGCGTCACCCCCCGGTTAACGACCACCTCAGTGGCTTCAAGTGTAGGCTTAGCCTCTACATTATCATTACTTTTCCTAAAACACTCATTCGCTTCCTCTTCTTAGAGTTTAACTCGTCTGTTTCTCTCTGTGAGCTGTCTTGACACACCAGCTGTTTAGTACACCACTGTACTAAACTGGTTCAAAACATACTTAGAAAACAGGAAATACTTTGTATCAATAGGTAACTTCACATCTGAGCAGACAAGTATCACATGTGGAGTTCCCCAAGGTTCCATCTTGGGACCCCTTCTGTTCAACATTTACATGCTCCCACTGGCACAGATTATAAAGAACAACAAAATAAACTATCATAGCTATGCAGATGACACACAAATATATATAACAATGTCACCAGGAGACCGAGGCCCTGTACAGGCTCTTGGTAAATGCATTGAGGAAATTAATGACTGGTTGTGCCACAATTTTCTCCAGCTAAACAAAAACAAAACTGAAGTAATAGTCTTTGGTGCCAAAGAAAAACGATTACAGGTCACCAGAGAACTTCAATCTATACACCTAAAAACCACAAACCAGGCGAGAAATTTGGGTGTAGTGATGGATGCAGACCTAAACTTAGAAAAACACATTAAGACAATAACAAAATCAGCTTACTATCACCTCAAGAATATTTCAAGGATAAAAGATCTGATGTCTCAACAGGACCTGGAAAAACTAGTCCATGCATTCATCTTTAGTAGGCTTGATTACTGTAACAGCATCTTTACAGGTCTACCTAAAAAATCAGTCAGACAACTACAGCTCATTCAGAACTCTGCTGCTCGAGTCCTCACTAAGACCAAAAAAGTGGACCACATCAGTCCAGCTCTGAGGTCTTTACACTGGCTGCCTGTCCGTCAGAGGATAGACTTTAAAGTTCTGATGCTGGTCTATAAAGCCCTGAATGGTTTAGGACCAAAATACATCAGTGACCTCCTGACCCAGTATGAACCTTCCAGATCTCTCAGGTCATCTGGATCCGGTCTTTTATCAGTTCCCAGAGTCAGAACCAGACACGGAGAAGCTGCATTCAGCTTTTATGCTCCTTATATCTGGAACAAACTCCCAGAAAGCCTCAGATCAGCTGAAACACTTAGTTTATTTAAATCCAGGTTGAAGACTCACCTATTCTCAGCTGCTTTTGAATAAAGCACCAAATCCACACTTTTAAGCTTAAATTTCAAAATTTACATTCTAACTACTGATTTTATCTACTGTTCTGATTTTATCTACTGTTTTGATTTTTGATTTTATATACTGTTTTGTTTGTTTGTTTGTTTGTTTGTTTGTTTGCTTGTCTTAATCAATTTTAAATCATGCTTTTTATCTATTTTGTTTTTAATGTCTCTGTAAAGCACTTTGAATCACCTTGTTGTTGAATTGTGCTATATAAATAAATTTGCCTTGCCTTGCCTTGCCTACCACAGGCACGCATATTTCCTGTTTCTGCAGACTAATCGAACTCTTTTGTTTATCTTTGTATTCATAGTCTATAAACCCTCTTTAATTCTACTAAATCTTGATCTAAAACCAACACCTTTATGTCACGCTCACACTTCTAAATAGAGCCCTTTCAGACATCAGGAATCATCACACACACTGCCTTTTCTCTCAAACTTCCACTTGTTCCCTCACTCTACTATGAACCTTTGTAGTGTTATTATTACTTATTTTTTTATTTTTGTGCAGATCACACCCAATCACTCAAAACCTACTACTCACAGCATTCACTCAGTCAAAATCACTCAAAATATGCTTCCATACGAGTATTTCAGACATGCTTTTCAAGATATATAGAGGTCACTCACTGTACATCCACAGTAATGAATTCAAACTCTATTTATACAATTGTAGTGAGCAAAACCAGCATCTCCATGCGCGTCACCGCTCCTCATTAGCTTGGTAGTGTCCACATATTTATTTAATTCAGCTTCTCAATCTTGTAGCTTTAGCTGTTGTATACAGGGTGTGGCTCATTAGTTGTTTGTATAGGTTTGCTCTTCACCTTAACAAAGTCTCATCTAAGATGACAGGTTTACAAGCCGGTCAAGTGTCTCTATGCACCTGATTAGTGTAGTTATTTTCCTTATTTTCTTCATCTCATATATCATTGTACTGAGTTTGAGCAAACCTTAAGCTTGATTTAGACTACTTTTAACAATCATTCACCTCATATCATACCTGACTGAGGTGCCTCTTCTTATTAATAGTATGTCATTATTTATGTTATCATTGTATTGTTTTTCCTTTTTTATAACAGCAAGAGTATATTACAATACACTACTTTACTACTAATATACAATAGTATATTAGTTTATATTTTATTATGTATCCATCACGGGTCTGTGTGAATCTGCAGCTTCACACCTTCCCAAGCTGGAGACATTTTCCTTGGCTGAACAATGACACAGCCGTAATATACCTTATGCATTTCTCTTTTTATTTGATATATTTTCGTGTGAATCATCCGGTTTCATGCATGGTTGTCTTCCCCATTTTGTTTCATTTGTACCAATTTACAGGTTGTTATCCTTCCTATTATCTCCTATTATCATGCTTATCACTAGATAAGCTCTGCTTTAATTTAAGTTAACCTTAATTTAACCTTTTGTTTATTCCACTTCATTCCACTTTCCATGCTTTAAAATATTACAACTCTTGTGTACGCTTTGTTTTCATTTTAGCTTCCTTTTCAGTATTTATTTCTGCTTGGAGGGTTTCTTATAATTTAGTCAATGCATTTTCCCTCCCACGTGGGACATTTAGGTTTTCTTTGGATTTCTCCATCTATATGCACTAATTTGTCCGGCACCTGGACATTTCTTTTCTAACCACTGCTCGTCAGCAGTGAGTTACCCATTTTAATCCTCTTAATTTTAATACTTTACAACTACACAACTGCGGCACCTTCTCTGGCACGAGAATCGAGAGAGGTAGTTGACACGGCCTTCTACTTTCAAGCTATTCTTGAAAGTGGTGTCAGCTTTACGTGATGAAACACGACCTTTTTCTCTCTTTTCACCAGTACTTGGGTGGCCAACAGTAAACAAAATAGTGGAATAGTTCAGCCTCCTTATTGTGCTGTAAAATCAACTTATTCCACCAACAAAAATAAAACAACAACAATACCTTTTCAACGCGTACTATGTCTTACGGACCAGGTTTATCTAAAAAAGCTTCCAGCCCCTTTCCGGGCGAGCGTTTACTTCTAGAAACCCTTCTAAAATAGCTTCCAGGCCCTTTTTCAGGCGAGCGTTTACTTTTAGAAATCCCCCTAAAATAGCTTCCAGCCCCTTTTTCAGGCGAGCGTTTACTTTTAGGAATGCTACCAACCCCTCTGGGCGAGCCTAGACGTTTTACGCGAGGTGTCTGAGTGTTAATATTCACCTGGTTGCTGATTCACTGCCGGTCTCTCAGGTTTACCTCATCGACCCCCACTGCCGTGGACCACTTTTAAAAACGCTGCCCAGAACCTGAATTCACGTCTCTGGACTTTATCCTGTACCTGGACAGGAGCTGTCGACAGACTTCAGCGCGGGCTTCTCACGACGTCAGGACTCGATGAGGTTTTCCTGTGGGGTCACACAAAAGTGCTGTGTCCCATCCGGCTCGAAGGACCAAGAAATGTTGGTGGAATAAGTTGATTTTACAGCACAATAAGGAGGCTGAACTATTCCACTGTTTTGTTTGCTGTTGGCCACCCAAGTACTGGTGAAAAGAGAGAAACAGGTCGTGTTTCATCACGTAAAGCTGACACCGCTTTCAAGAATAGCTTGAAAGTAGAAGGCCGTGTCAACTACCTCTCTCGATTCTCGTGCCAGAGAAGGTGCCGCAGTTGTGTAGTTGTAAAGTATTAAAATTAAAAGGATTAAAATGGGTAACGAAGCTTCAAAACTCACTGCTGACGAGCAGTGGTTAGAGAAAAAATGTCCAGGCGCTGGACAAATTAGTGCATGTAGATGGAGAAATCCTAAGAACACAAAATGTCCCACTTGGGAAGGTAAATGTAGCCCATCAGCATTAACACAACTGAGGGAAGCTCTTTTGAAAGAAATAGCAGAAACAAAAAACCTAAAAAAGAAAGGGAAACGTTCGCAAGAATTACAATATTTCAAGGCCTGGAAGGTAGAAGCAGCTAGGCGAGAGGAAAACAAAAAGAAAAGACAAGAGAAAAAAGATAAAAAGTCAGAAAAACAGAACATAACCGCCAGTTTAGTAAAACCAGAAGACGAGACACCGTGCGGTGCTCGCAATATGTGTATTAATCCACCACCATATGCGCCGCCACCTCCCACATCTGCAGCCACAGCTGCAGCACCTCCCACATCTGCAGCCACAGCTGCAGCACCACCCATTAAACACTCACCCATATCAGGAAGAACTAGGTCACATACACATCAACATCCTTATGTGAAAGCACAGACAATGCTAAACAAACTTTCACTCAAAAATAGCCCACAAGAAGAAATAGGAGACACAGTCGATCTGCCAGCCACTGGTATCTACCCATTGGTAGCAGTGGCTAACCCTAGATTTGGCCTAATAATAGGGCCAGAAGGACAGGAAGAGCAAGATGACCGCCCAAACATACATGTTTTTCGTCCGTGGTCACAAACGGACAGACAAAATGTCCTGAAAGACGTTCCTCCACTGAATGAAGGTTTTATACCATGGAGGGATGCTGTAGAACTGATCAGGAGGCAATGGTATTTAAACGGTCATGAAATGCTTCAAGTAATGCAAGATTTATTAGGTTTAAAGATGGGAACAGTTAGAGGAGATTATATCGGCTCAAACGCCGGGGGTGTAGCATATGCACCAGGAAGCACCGACCTAATCAATGACCTAACAAATTTATATGAGAGAATTAGAGTACGGTTGGCCCCAAGGGCTGACTATGGAAAAATAGGAGAGGTAAAGCAAAAAGAAGCCAAAACAGCTTCTGATTTTCAGGACCGGCTACGCCCGGTTTTTAGACAGCATTCAGGCCTAGATTATGAAGAAGCCCCAGAGAGACCATACCAACAGCAACTAGAGAACGCATTCTTAAACGGTCTCCTTCCCCCAGTTAGAGCCCATGTTGAAAAAACACTGGGTAACAATGAACACCGGTAACCTAGCAGATGCTCTGCAGTATGCAGAACATGCAACCCGAGTGGTAAAAAAGAAAGAGAAAGGAGGTGTTTTCACTGTGGATCCCGACACAGGATTCATAGCATTTGCTGGTGGATACAGAGGACAGAGACAGGGACGGCAGAAAGGAAAGGGAAAGAAATGTGGTGGTTATAAGGGTTATAGGGGAGACAGGGGACAAAGGGGTGAGAGAGACAATCGCTGTTATATTTGCAGAAAAGACGGTCATTTTGCAAGGGACTGTAGGTACAAAAAGGAGGATGACTCAGGAGAGGGTCAGAGTAAGTGACTAGAACAGGAAACAAAAGAAGAAACGGAAATTTTCAACATAGAACAGTTGCTCCTAGGTTCTGAACACAGACCTACAGTAACAATCCATGTGAATGGCCAACTCATGACCATGTTATGTGACACTGGAGCATGTAAAACCGTGCTAAATCAAAAGCCCAAAAATTTAAAATACTCAAGTGACATCCTGATAGTTAAATCTGCGTCAGGCCACACCAGTGTTAAATCACTAACAGAAGAACTGTTACTAGTACACAATGAAAGCGGCAGAAGTTGTAAAAATCAATGTATATATGACCCATCCTGCCCAGTCAACCTTCTGGGGAGAGATGCTTTAGAGAAACTAAAGATCGGTGTAGTGCCAGGGCTAGAAGGCATGTACGCTAAACTACTGTTACATGAAGAGCAAAGTCCTGAGGCCCGTCAGCTTAATGTGTGTAAGGGACAGGGAGAACCCTACTATTATTGGACACTAGACCTGCCTCCATTAGAACCCTTGCAGCGTATAGCAAATCGCTACTTGCCAACCCATTCAAGAAAGCTAGACTTTGCTGAGTACCACAACACCTTAAGGTTCAAACAAAGCCCAGGTCATGACCCCATATATGACCAACATGTGCACAGACTAGGACCACAGAAACTCACACTGCAACACCTCTATGTTACCCAAAGCGGTAACGCAGTGTGCTCTGTAATACAGCCAGGAAAGGTACAAGAGCTAAACAGGATGCCAAAACCACATGTGTCAGTAGCGCGCAATGACAACACGGACTGGAAAGACTTAGGCCACATCCTCACTCTGGTGGAAAGGGACAGATATGAGAAAACTGAAGAAACACATGAAGGGTGGCTTCAGGGCCGTAGAACAGGATGTATGAGGTACACATTAGGGTGGGTACACACGACACAGCCAGCAACCCATATGACTGACTGCGCAGATGCACACATGTATGAAGTTAGTGAGGGTTGATACACACTCTTTTCCTCTAGTTCTCATCCAGAACTAGAGGAACTACCTGCTAAGCTGTGGTCTACAGGACCAACAGACGTAGGACTAATTAAAGGAGCAGATCCTGTCGTAGTAAAAACCACCACAACTTACAGGCCAGTAAAGCCACAGTATCCCCTCACAACGGAAGCCAAAGCAGGAATAAAACCAGTAATTGCAGACATGGAAAAGGCAGGTATCTTGATAAAAACAACTGAAGTAACCTGTAACACGCCCATTTTCCCAGTGAAAAAAGCAAATACGGGAAAGTACCGCCTAGTACATGACCTCAGGGCAATAAATGAAGTAACAGCACAAATCCCACCTGTGGTAGCAAATCCACATACAATTCTGAATCAAGTGACCCCCCAAGGAACAGTGGTTTTCAGTTATAGATCTGTCTAATGCATTCTTTTCTGTACCACTACACCCTGACTCGCAGCATCTGTTCGGGTTCACTTTTGAGGGTCAAAAGTACACATATACGAGGTTACCTCAGGGCTTCCAGAACAGCCCCACTCTGTACGCAGAGGCTCTAAAGAGGTCCATGTCACTGTGCACACTCCCCGCCCCGGGACAGTTTCTCCTGTATGTAGATGATATACTCATCACAGGGAACACACTAGCAGACTGTAAAGCAAACACAATGACGGTGTTACACCATTTAGCTGAGCAGGGCCATAAAGTCTCACAGCACAAACTACAACTGTGGAGCCAAAAGGTCACATACCTTGGGCACGCACTCACTGGGGAAGGGAAAACACTGTTAGACAGCAGAAAACTAGCAGTACAAAACGCTCCAAAACCACACACGAAACAACAGATGATGAGCTTCCTAGGTCTCTGCTATTTTTGTAGAAGCTGGATACCTGACTATGCTTTGTTAGCTCAGCCTTTGCAGAACCTAATTTATGGTAAAAATCTGACACTGAAAGATAAAATAGAATGGACACCAGAAGCAGAAGAAGCGTTCAGTAATCTAAAACTTGCACTCCAAACTCATATAGTCTTAGCATTGCCAGACTATGATAAACCTTTCTGTTTGCATGTAGACGGAGGTGCAGGCTACATGAAGGCTGTTTTAACGCAGGCCTTCGGGGAAAAGCAACGTCCACTTGCGTTTTATTCATGCAAATTAGATTCAGTTGCATCAGGTTTGCCCACGTGCGTGCAGGCCTGTGCAGCTGCAGCAGAGGCAGTTAAGAAGTCTGCTGATATCATTCTCGGACACACATTAATTATCAAAGTCCCACACGCTGTAACCTCCATCTTGTTGCAAGCAAATTTGTCTTATCTCACACATGCCAGACAACTTTCTTATGTAGGCATTCTGCTTTCACAGTTACACATCAGGATTGAGAAGTGTGGACGATTAAACCCCAGCACACTTCTCCCAACTTCGCAAGATGGTGACGCACACTGCTGTATAGAGACGCTAGATGAGGAAACAAAACCGCGCGCTGACCTTCACAGCACCCCACAGGCCGGTTTCATTAATGTCTTTGTAGACGGTTCAGCGTCCAAAAATAGCCTTGAGCGGAACTGTGTGGGTTATGCGGTAACCACAGTAGACACAGTTTTAGAAGCAAAAGCACTAACTTCCTCACACTCTGCACAGAGTGCAGAACTCACTGCCGTCATACTTGCCTGTCAGCTGCATGAAGACCGAGACATAAACATATACACTGACAGCCAGTATGTCTTTGCTGCTGTGCATCATTTTGCAAAAATCTGGCGGAATAGGGGGATGGTTACCTCTACTGGCAACCCAGTGCAACATGGAAATCTTTTAAAGGCACTGTTGGAAGTGATAATATTGCCGAAACAGTTAGCATTATGTAAATGTGCTGCACACCAGAAGGACAACTCAGAGGTCACTAAAGGCAATAACTTTGCAGATCAAGCAGCAAAAGCAGCAGCACAGCAGCACAACAAACTATAGACACATTAATGTCTGACTCCTCAATGCAAATACCACTTGATGTGCTTATAAACGAACAGAAAGCCGCACCAACTAGAGAACAAAAGAAGTGGTTAAAATGTGGAGCACGGCTAGAAAATGATTTGATGACTTGTAATGGCAAACCAATACTACCAAAATCCCTACACAAAACAGCAGCATTAGTGGCACACGGTTCTACTCATGTGTCGACAGGAGGAATGGTAGGTATACTCTCTAAACACTTCTACACCCAAGATTTCGAAACCTCAGCAAAAGTATTTGTCAGAACATGCATGATCTGTCAAAAACATAATGCACAGGGGAACCTCAGACCGAGAAGAGGTAATTTTCCCACACCACCTCGTCCTTTTCATACAATCCACATGGATTTTATTGAGCTAAATGAATGCCAAGGCTCAAAATACGCTCTAGTGATCATAGACGTATTCTCAAAATGGCCAGAAATCCATCCAGTAAAAAAAGCAGACGCCATCTCAGTAGCAAAATGTTTATGCAACCATTTTATTCCAACATATGGCATCCCCACTCTGATAAGATCAGACAATGGGACACATTTTGTTAATGAAGTAATCAGTAGGGTCTCTGAAGCACTAGGATTCAGCATCAAACACCACTGTGCTTACCACCCCCAAAGTGCCGGACTCGTGGAAAGAACTAACGGCACAATAAAACAGAGACTGAGAAAATGCATGGAAGAAACAGGGAGACCATGGCCTGAGTGTATACGCCTAGTAAAAATGTGGATGAGACTGACACAAAGTTCTCAGAAACTCACACCTTTTGAAATCATTCACGGTAGACCATTTCCACTACCAATTACAAGTGAGCCTATAGATAAGTCAATAAGAGAAACTACACTAGCCAAATGGATGACTAAATTACTTGAAAATAAAGAGATTGTTCTAAACAACCAACTGCCGAGTGATATCTCTCCAGTGTCTTGCAGGTTGAAACCAGGTGATTGGATCCTGATCAAAGTACTCCAAAGGAAAAATTGGAGTTCACCAAGGTGGGAAGGTCCTTATCAAGTGCTACTCACCACACCTACTGCCTGCAAAATAGCAGAAAGACCATCTTGGATCCATCAAAGCCACTGCAAAAAAGTGAGTGACAACCTAAACGTTTAGACGCCGACACCCCTAACTCCTGGTGATCTATTGGTGGAGGGAGGGCTGATCGGGTACACCCCGCCTTCTTCTTCTTGCCAGTAGTCTACTCATCAGAGGTCACAGGTGTGTCTGGTCATCATGAAGACACTCGTCCTCCTAGTGGCTAATATTGAACTCCTGGTGAGTTTATTAACACTCACCCGAGAGAAAAAGAATGAACAACACCACCTGCAGACAAGATGGACACATGACAACTCACATCTTCGTGACATGACACAAGACCACATTCATCCATGGATGAACAACGCATGGTATCGATATATACATGACAGCACACCCAGAAAAGACTGCTATGTTTGCTCCTATATGCCCCCAACGACGCAGTACGCCACCTTGTACGCGAAGGCAATGGACATAATTCAAGCAAAGTGTGCCGCAAGCTACGCCAGCCTTGGGTATCAATTCCAGGGAATCGTGGTCAACCATGAGGAACCTCTCCAGATAGGACTACGAAATGGCACATATGACGAATGGTTCTGGGTTGACCTGAAAGTGAAGCACAGAAGTAAGGCTAAATCATTCCCAGTCTTTCTTGAAAACAATGGGAATTTGAGCCACAGCCTATGCTACCGCCAAGAGAACGGATCCACGCCAATGGGAAACACCACCAACTGCAAAGCAGTACAGACACACGCTCCTGGAGGGCCCGTGAAGAGCAACAACATCTCAAATGGCACCTTCTGGGTGCAAGGGATGGCCTGGATCTGTGGCCAACAGGCCTATTTTATCCTTCCTGGGAATTGGACAGGTCAGTGCACTCCCATTTTCATATCTGACCACACTTTCAAGATAACCATGGATGCCACGTCAACTTCAACGTCAACAACAAGGAAAAGACGAAGCACCCCGGACCTCAAGCAGCATGATTCTGTGTGGGGTTCCGATGTCCCAGAGGAATTCAAACTTTGGACTGACAGACAGAAAGTTACTCACGCACTCTTCCCATGGGTGGGGGTAGGAAAACAAGCTTTAAGGATAGAGACTCTGAACTACCGCTTTGGACTTTTTCTGAATGCTTCATGTAAAATCGACGACGAACAGGATCAGGAAATTGACGCCCTGCGCATTGCAGTAATGCAACACAGGGTCGCATTGGACATGATTCTCGCCGAGAAAGGAGAAAGGTGTCCTCTTTAACAACACATGTTGCACAGGCATTCCAGATAATGTGCACTCGCCGAACATGACTGATGCTCTGAAAACACTCAGACAACTTCGGGATGCACAACAACGAGACTATGCCACAAACACAGAAGACTGGCTTAAGTGGCTTTTAAGCGGCTCTTGGAAGTCCCTGCTGATTAAAGGACTTGTTTTTGTTGGTGTTCTTCTGCTGTTGTTGTGTCTTTTCACTTCATGTGTCATACCTTGTTTGAAGAACATGGTATCAAAAATGGTAACTGCTTCAATTCATGCTTACATCACCCTATCACAGAATGATGAAGATGATAATGCGATAGACACTTGGATATAACATACTCACAAAACCCACTATTTTATGATGTCTTGGCTAAAAATATCTACAACTGGCCATAGACTGATGCACTGTTAGTGGTTGCTATGTACATATATAGAAGGAAAGATCAAACAACAGGTGGGAATGTCAAAGGGTTTCAGGATTTTGGGATTTTTATTATGTTATGCTTAAGAGTACGTTTCATTATCTAAATGTGTTTGCTCTTTCAGTATTCAGCTTAAATGGGGAAGTCACACACTGTGCAGACTCCTAAATGGGGAAGTTATACTCTGTGCTCCACAGGAAGCCTGCACGCAGCACAGCTCTATTTTATCTCTTCCTGTATCTCTTCCTGTATGTGCTCTATGAATAAAGACTGTTTTTTTACTGCAGGGTGTGAGTCTCCCTGAGTCTCACCCGTGTACACGATAAACCTGTCTGAGCGTTTTTATTCTGACTTGAGTTGCGATACAGGAAAACTCTTGACACGTTGTAACTCCGGAATGTTGGGGGAACGTTAGTGGAACATTGGTGGAACATTTGGGAAACGTTCTGACTCCGGAACACTGGGGAACGTGGGGGGAATGTTGTGACTCCGGAACGTTGGGGGAACGTTGGTGGAACATTGGTGGAACGTTGGTGGAACATTGTGACTCCGGAATGTTGGGGGAACGTTGGGTGAACGTTGGTGGAACGTTGGAGGAACATTGTGACTCCGGAATGTTGGGGGAACGTTGGGGGAACATTGGTGGAACATTGGGGGAACATTGTGACTCCGGAACATTGGGGAACGTAGGGGGAATGTTGTGACTCCGGAACGTTGGGGGAACGTTGGTGGAACATTGGTGGAACGTTGGTGGAACATTGTGACACCGGAATGTTGGGGGAACGTTGGTGGAACATTGGGGAACGTGGGGGGAATCTTGTGACTCCGGAACGTTGGTGGAACGCTGGTGGAACATTGGTGGAACGTTGGTGGAACATTGTGACTCCGGAATGTTGGGGGAACGTTGGGTGAACGTTGGTGGAACATTGGGGAACGTGGGGGGAATGTTGGTGGAACGTTGGTGGAACATTGGTGGAACATTGTGACTCCAGAATGTATGGGGAACGTTGGTGGAACATTGGTGGAACACTGGGTGAACATTGTGACTCCAGAACATTGGGGAACGTGGGGGGAATGTTGTGACTCCGGAACGTTGGGAGAACGTTGGTGGAACATTGGTGGAACGTTGGTGGAACATTGTGACACCGGAATGTTGGGGGAACGTTGGGTGAACGTTGGTGGAACATTGGGGAACGTGGGGGGAATGTTGTGACTCCGGAACGTTGGGGGAACGTTGGTGGAGCATTTGTGGTATGTTGTGACTGCAGAACTTTGGTGGAACGTTGGGAGAATGTTGGTGGAACACCGGTGAAATGTTGTAACCCCGGAATGTTGAGGGCACTTTCTTGGAACGTTGGGGGGACGTTGGTGGAATGTCGTGACTCCGGAATGTAGGGGGAACGCTGGTGGAACGTTGGTGGAACGTCGGTGGAACATTGTGACTCCGGAATGTTGGGGGAACATTGGGGGAATGTTGGGGAAACGTTGGTGGTACGTAGGTGGAACATTGTGACTCCGGAATTTTGGGGGAACGTTGGGTGAACGTTGGGGAACGTTGGGGGAACATTGGGGGAACGTTGGTGGAACGTTGGTGGAACGGTGGTGGAACGGTGGTGGAACATTGTGACTCCGGAATGTTTGGGGAACGTTGAGGAACGTTGGTGGAACATTGTGACTCCGGAATGTTGGGGGAACGTTGGTGGAACATTGGGGGAACATTGGGGGAACATTGTGACTCCGGAATGTTGGGGGAACGTTGGTGGAACATTGGTGGAACGTTGGTGGAACATTGTGACTCCGGAATGTTGGTGGAATGTTGGGTGAACGTTGGTGGAACATTGGGGAACGTGGGGTGAATGTTGTGACTCCGGAACGTTGGGGGAACGTTGGTGGAACATTTGTGGTATGTTGTGACTTCAGAACTTTGGTGGAACGTTGTGACTCCGGAACATTGGGGAACGTGGGGGGAATGTTGTGACTCCGGAACGTTGGGGGAACGTTGGTGGAACATTGGTGGAACGTTAGTGGAATATTGTGACTCAGGAATGTTGGGGGAACGTTGGGTGAACGTTGGTGGAACATTGGGGAACGTGGGGGGAATGTTGTGACTCCGGAACGTTGGGGGAACGTTGGTGGAACATTTGTTGAACATTGGGGGATCATTGTGACTCCGGAACATTGGGGAACGTAGGGGGAATGTTGTGACTACGGAACGTTGGGGGAACGTTGGTGGAACATTGGTGGAACGTTGGTGGAACATTGTGACTCCGGAATGTTGGGCGAACGTTGGTGGAACATTGGGGAACGTGGGGGGAATCTTCTGATTCCGGAACTTTGGGGGAACGTTGGTGGAACATTTGTGGTATGTTGTGACTGCAGAACTTTGGTGGAACTTTGGTGGAACGTTGGGAGAATGTTGGTGGAACACCGGTGGAATGTTGTAAACCAGGAATGTTGAGGGCACTTTGTTGGAACGTTGGGGGGACGCTGGTGGAATTTTGTGACTCCGGAATGTAGGGGGAACGTTGGTGGAACGTTGGTGGAACGTTGGTGGAATATTGTGACTCCGGAATGTTGGTGGAACGTTGGTGGAACGTTGGTGGAACATTGGTAGAATATTGTGACTCCGGAATGTTGGGGGAACGTTGGTGGAACGTTGGTGGAACCTTGGAACTCCGGAACGTTGGGGAACGTTGGGGGAATGTTGGGGGATCGTTGGGGGAACGTTGGGGGAACATTGTGACTCCGGAACGTTGGGGGAACGTTGGGGTAACGTTGGGTGAACGTTGGGTGAACGTTGGGGGAACGTTGGGGGTACATTGGGACTCCAGAACGTTGCGGGAACATTGGTGGAACAATTGTGGTATGTTGTGACTGCAGAACTTTGGTGGAACGTTGGTGGAACGTTGGTGGAACGTTGGGACTCCGGAACGTTGGGGAACGTTGGGGGAACATTGGGGGAACGTTGGGTGAACGTTGGTGGAACATTGGGGGAATGTTGGGGGAACGTTGGTGAAACGGTGGTGGAACGTTGGTGGAACATTGGGGGAACATTGTGACTCCGGAATGTTGGGGGAACGTTGCGGGAACATTGGGGAACGTGGGGGGATGTTGTGACTCCGGAACGTTGGTGGAACATTTGTTGAACATTGGGGGAACATTGTGACTCCGGAACATTGGGGAACGTAGGGAGAATGTTGTGACTCCGGAACGTTGGGGGAACGTTGGTGGAACATTTGTTGAACATTGGGGGAACATTGTGACTCCGGAACATTGGGGAACGTAGGGAGAATGTTGTGACTCCGGAACGTTGGGGGAACGTTGGTGGAACATTGGTGGAACGTTGGTGGAACATTGTGACTCCGGAATGTTGGGGGAACATTGGTGGAACATTGGGAAACGTTGGTGGAACATTGTGACTCCGGAATGTTGGGGGAACGTTGGGTGAACGTTGGTGGAACGTTGGTGGAACATTGTGACTCCGGAATGTTGGGCGAACGTTGGGGGAACATTGGGGGAACATTTGGGGAACAATGAGACTCCGGAATGTTGGGGGAACGTTGGTGGAACGTTGGTGGAACGTTGGTGGAACATTGTGACTCCGGAACATTGTGACTCCGGAATGTTGGTGGAACGTTGGTGGAACATTGTGACCCCGGAATGTTGGGGGAACGTTGGGTGAACTTTGGTGGAACATTGGGGGAACATTGTGACTCCGGAACATTGGGGAACGTAGGGAGAATGTTGTGACTCCGGAACGTTGGGGGAACGTTGGTGGAACATTGGTGGAACGTTGGTGGAACATTGTGACTCCGGAATGTTGGGGGAACATTGGTGGAACATTGGGGAACGTTGGTGGAACATTGTGACTCCGGAATGTTGGGGGAACGTTGGGTGAACGTTGGTGGAACGTTGGTGGAACATTGTGACTCCGGAATGTTGGGCGAACGTTGGTGGAACATTGGGGGAACATTTGGGGAACAATGAGACTCCGGAATGTTGGGGGAACGTTGGTGGAACGTTGGTGGAACATTGTGACTCCGGAACATTGTGACTCCGGAATGTTGGTGGAACGTTGGTGGAACATTGTGACTCCGGAATGTTGGGGGAACGTTGGGTGAACTTTGGTGGAACATTGGGGAACGTGGGGGGAATGTTGTGACTCCGGAACATTGGGGGAACGTTGGTGGAACATTTGATGTATGTTGTGACTGCAGAACATTGGTGGAACGTTGGTGGAACATTGGGAGAATGTTGCTGGAACGCCGGTGGAATGTTGTGACTCCGGAATGTTGGTGGAACGTTGGTGGAAAATTGTGACTACCGAATGTTAGGGGAACGTTTGGTGAACGTTGGGTGAACGTTGGGGGAACATTGGGGGAATGTTGGGGGAATGTTGGTGGAACGTTGGTGGAACATTGGTGGAACATTGTGACTCCAGAATGTATGGGGAACGTTGGTGGAACATTGGGTGAACATTGTGACTCCGGAACATTGGGGAACGTGGGGGAATGTTGTGACTCCGGAACGTTGGGGGAACGTTGGTGGAACATTGGTGGAACGTTGGTGGAACATTGTGACTCCGGAATGTTGGGGGAACATTGGTGGAACATTGGGGAACGTTGGTGGAACATTGTGACTCCGGAATGTTGGGGGAACGTTGGGTGAACGTTGGTGGAACGTTGGTGGAACATTGTGACTCCGGAATGTTGGGCGAACGTTGGTGGAACATTGGGGGAACATTTGGGGAACAATGAGACTCCGGAATGTTGGGGGAACGTTGGTGGAACGTTGGTTGAACATTGTGACTCCGGAACATTGTGACTCCGGAATGTTGGTGGAACGTTGGTGGAACATTGTGACTCCGGAATGTTGGGGGAACGTTGGGTGAACTTTGGTGGAACATTGGGGAACGTGGGGGGAATGTTGTGACTCCGGAACATTGGGGGAACGTTGGTGGAACATTTGATGTATGTTGTGACTGCAGAACATTGGTGGAACGTTGGTGGAACATTGGGAGAATGTTGCTGGAACGCCGGTGGAATGTTGTGACTCCGGAATGTTGGTGGAACGTTGGTGGAAAATTGTGACTACCGAATGTTAGGGGAACGTTTGGTGAACGTTGGGTGAACGTTGGGGGAACATTGCGGGAATGTTGGGGGAATGTTGGTGGAACGTTGGTGGAACATTGGTGGAACATTGTGACTCCAGAATGTATGGGGAACGTTGGTGGAACATTGGGTGAACATTGTGACTCCGGAACATTGGGGAACGTGGGGGGAATGTTGTGACTCCGGAACGTTGGGGGAACGTTGGTGGAACATTGGTGGAACGTTGGTGGAACATTGTGACACCGGAATGTTGGTGGAACGTTGGGTGAACGTTGGTGGAACATTGGTGAACGTGGGGGGAATCTTCTGACTATGGAACGTTGGGGGAACGTTGGTGGAACATTTGTGGTATGTTGTGACTGCAGAACTTTGGTGGAACGTTGGTGGAACGTTGGGAGAATGTTGGTGGAACACCGGTGGAATGTTGTAAACCCGGAATGTTGAGGGCACTTTGTTGGAACGTTGGGGGGACGTTGGTGGAATGTTGTGACTCCGGAATGTAGGGGCAACGTTGGTGGAACGTTGGTGGAACATTGGTGGAACATTGTGACTCCGGAATGTTGGGGGAACGTTGGTGGAACTTTGGTGGAACATTGTGACTCCGGACTGTTGGGGGAACGTTGGTGGAACATTGGTGGAGTATTGTGACTCCGGAATGTTGAGGGAACGTTGGGTGAACGTTGGTGGAACATTGGGACTCCGGAACGTTGGGGAACGTTGGGGGAACATTGGGGAATGTTGGGGGAACGTTGGTGGAACATTGGTGGAACGTTGGTGGAACATTGTGACTCCGGAATGTTGGGGGAACGTTGGGGGAACGTTGGTGGAACACTGTGACTCCGGACTGTTGGGGGAACATTGGTGGAACATTGGTGGAATATTGTGACTCCGGAATGTTGGGGGAACGTTGGTGGAACGTTGGAAGTCCGGAACGTTGGGGAACGTTGGGGGAACATTGGGGGAATGTTGGGGAAACGTTGGTGGTACGTAGGCGGAAAATTGGTGGAACATTGTGACTCCGGAATGTTGGGGGAACGTTGGTGGAACGTTGGTGGAACATTGGCGGAACGTTGGGACTACTGAACGTTGGGGAACATTGTGGGAACATTTGGGGGAATGTCGGGGGAACGTTGGTGAAACATTGTGACTCCGGAATGTTGGGGGAACGTTGGGGGAACTATGGTGGAATGTTGGATGAAAGTTGATGGAACATTGTGACTCCGAAATGTTGGGGAACATTGGGGGAACATTGGTGGAACGCTGGTGGAACGTTGGGGGAACATTGGGGGAATGTTGGGGGAACGTTGGTGGAACGATGGTGCAATGTTGGTGGAATGTTATGACTCCGGAATGTTGGGGGAACGTTGGGGGAATGTTGGGGGAACGTTGGTGGAACGTTGGTGGAACGTTGGTGGAACGTTGGGACTCGGGAACGTTGGGGGAACGCTGGGGGAACATTGTGACTCCGTAATGTTTAGGGAACGTTGGTGGAACGTTGGCGGAACGTTGGGGAACGTTGGGGGAACATTGTAACTTTGGAACGTTGGTGGAACGTTGGGGGAAAGTTGGTGGAACATTGTGACTTTGGAATGTTGGGGGAATGTTGTGGGAACGTTGGTGGAACATTGTGACTCCGGAATGTTGGGGGACCATTTGTGGAATGTTGGAACTCCGGAACGTTGGGGAACGTTGGGGGAATGTTGGGGGAACGTTGGTGGAACGTTGGTGCAATGTTGGTGGAATGTTGTGACTCCGGAATGTTGGGGGAACGTTGGGGGAACATTGGGGGAATGTTGGGGGAACGTTGGTGGAACGTTGGGACTCTGGAACGTTGGGGAACGTTGGGGGAACATTTGGGGGAATGTTGGGGGAACGTTGGTGGAACATTGTGACTCCAGAATGTTGGTGGAACGTTGGTGGAACGTTGGTGGAACATTGTGACTCCGGATCGTTGGTGGAACGTTGGCGGAACGTTGGTGGAACGTTGGATGAACGTTGGTGGAACATTGTGACTCCGGATTGTTGGGGGAACGTTGGCGGAACGTTGGTGGAACGTTGGATGAACGTTGGTGGAACATTGTGACTCCGGAACGTTGGTGGAACGTTGGTGGAACGTTGGTGGAACATTGTGATTCCGGAATGTTGGGTGAACGTTGGGGGAACATTGGTGGAATATTGTGACTCCGGAAGGTTGGGGGAACGTTGGTGGAACGTTGGAACTCCCGAACATTGGGGAACGTTGGGGTAACATTGGGGGAATGTTGGGGAAACGTTGGTGGTACGTAGGTGGAACATTGTGACTCCGGAACGTTGGGGGAATGTTGGGGGAACGTTGGTGGAACATTGGGACTCCGGAACGTTGGGGAACGTTGGGGGAACATTGGGGGAATGTTGGGGGAACGTTGGTGGAACGTTGGAGGAACGTTTTTGGAACGGTGGTGGAACATTGTGACTCCGGAATGTTGGGGGAACGTTGGGTGAACGTTGGTGGAACGTTGGTGGAACATTGGGGGAACATTGTGACTCCGGAATGTTGGGGGAACGTTGGGGGAACATTGGGGAACGTGGGGGGAATGTTGTGACTCCGGAAAGTTGGGGGAACGTTGGTGGAACATTTGTTGAACATTGGGGGAACATTGTGACTCCGGAACGTTGGGGGAACGTTGGTGGAACATTGGTGGAACGTTGGTGGAACATTGTGACACCGGAATGTTGGTGGAACGTTGGTGGAAAATTGTGACTCCCGAATGTTAGGGGAACGTTCGGTGAACGTTGGGTGAACGTTGGGGGAACATTGGGGGAATGTTGGGGGAATGTTGGTGGAACGTTGGTGGAACATTGGTGGAACATTGTGACTCCAGAATGTATGGGGAACGTTGGTGGAACATTGGTGGAACATTGGGTGAACATTGTGACTCCGGAACATTGGGGAACGTGGGGGGAATGTTGTGACTCCGGAACGTTGGTGGAACATTGGTGGAACGTTGGTGGAACATTGTGACACCGGAATGTTGGTGGAATGTTGGGTGAACGTTGGTGGAACATTGGGGAACGTGGGGGGAATGTTGTGACTCCGGAACGTTCGGGGAACGTTGGTGGAAAATTGGTGGAACATTGGGGGAACATTGTGACTCCGGAACGTTGGGGAACGTTGGGGGAACATTGGGGGAACGTTGGTGGAACGTTGGTGGAACGGTGGTGGAACATTGTGACTCCGGAATGTTGGGGGAACGTTGGGTGAACGTTGGTGGAACCTTGGTGGAACATTGTGACTCCAAAATGTTGGGGGAACGTTGGTGGAACATTGGGGGAACATTGGGGGAACATTGTGACTCCGGAATGTTGGGGGAACGTTGGTGGAACGTTGGGTGAACGTTGGTGGAACATTGGGGAACGTGGGGTGAATGTTGTGACTCCGGAACGTTGGGGGAACGTTGGTGGAACATTTGTGGTATGTTGTGATTTCAGAACGTAGGGGGAACGTTGTGACTCCGGAATGTTTGGGGAACGTTGAGGAACGTTGGTGGAACATTGTGACTCCGGAATGTTGGGGGAACGTTGGGTGAACGTTGGTGGAACGTTGGTGGAACGTTGGTGGAACATTGTGACTCCGGAATGTTGGGGGAACGTTGGTGGAACATTGGGGGAACATTGGGGGAACATTGTGACTCCGGAATGTTGGGGGAACGTTGGTGGAACGTTGGTGGAACATTGTGACTCCGAATCATTGTGACTCCGGAATGTTGGGGAACGTTGGTGGAACATTGGGGGAACATTGGGGGAACATTGTGACTCCGGAATGTTGGGGGAACGTTGGTGGAACGTTGGTGGAACATTGTGACTCCGGAATGTTGGGGGAACGTTGGTGGAACATTGGGGGAACATTGGGGGAACATTGTGACTCCGGAATGTTGGTGGAACGTTGGGTGAACGTTGGTGGAACATTTGTGGTATGTTGTGACTTCAGAACTTTGATGGAACGTTGTGACTCCGGAATATTGGGGAACGTGGGGGGAATGTTGTGACTCCGGAACGTTGATGGAACATTGGTGGAACGTTAGTGGAACATTGTGACTCAGGAATGTTGGGGGAACGTTGGGTGAACGTTGGTGGAACATTGTGACTCCGGAATTTTGGTGGAACGTTGGTGGAACATTGGTGGAACATTGTGACTCCAGAATGTTTGGGGAACGTTGGTGGAACATTGGTGGAACGGTGGTGGAACATTGTGACTGCGGAATGTTGGGGGAACGTTGGTGGTACGTTGGTGGAACGTTGGAACTCCGGAACGTTGGGGAACGTTGGGGGAATGTTGGGGGAACGTTGGGGGAACATTGTGACTCCGGAACGTTGGGGGAACGTTGGGGTAACGTTGGGTGAACGTTGGGGGAACATTGGTGGAACAATTGTGGTATGTTGTGACTGCAGAACTTTGGTGGAACGTTGGTGGAACGTTGGTGGAACGTTGGGACTCTGGAACGTTGGGGAACGTTGGGGGAACATTGGGGGAACGTTGGGTGAACGTTGGTGGAACATTGGGACTCCGGAACGTTGGGGAACGTTGGGAGAACATTGGGGGAATGTTGGGGGAACGTTGGTGGAACGTTGGTGGAACGGTGGTGGAACATTGTGACTCCGGAATGTTGGGGGAACGTTGGGTGAACGTTGGTGGAACGTTGGTGGAACGTTGGGTGAACGTTGGTGGAACGTTGGTGGAACGTTGGTGGAACATTGGGGGAACATTGTGACTCCGGAATGTTGGGGGAACGTTGCGGGAACGTTGCGGGAACATTGGGGAACGTGGGGGGGATGTTGTGACTCCGGAACGTTGGTGGAACATTTGTTGAACATTGGGGGAACATTGTGACTCCGGAACATTGGGGAACGTAGGGAGAATGTTGTGACTCCGGAA
Organism: Oreochromis niloticus; assembly: GCF_001858045.2. NCBI lineage: Eukaryota > Metazoa > Chordata > Actinopteri > Cichliformes > Cichlidae > Oreochromis > Oreochromis niloticus. The sequence goes on along the minus strand of NW_020327871.1, from coordinate 5,117 downwards.
CGTTGGGGGAACGTTGGTGGAACATTTGTTGAACATTGGGGGAACATTGTGACTCCGGAACATTGGGGAACGTAGGGAGAATGTTGTGACTCCGGAACGTTGGGGGAACGTTGGTGGAACATTGGTGGAACGTTGGTGGAACATTGTGACTCCGGAATGTTGGGGGAACATTGGTGGAACATTGGGGAACGTTGGTGGAACATTGTGACTCCGGAATGTTGGGGGAACGTTGGGTGAACGTTGGTGGAACGTTGGTGGAACATTGTGACTCCGGAATGTTGGGCGAACGTTGGTGGAACATTGGGGGAACATTTGGGGAACATTGAGACTCCGGAATGTTGGGGGAACGTTGGTGGAACGTTGGTGGAACGTTGGTGGAACATTGTGACTCCGGAACATTGTGACTCCGGAATGTTGGTGGAACGTTGGTGGAACATTGTGACTCCGGAATGTTGGGGGAACGTTGGGTGAACTTTGGTGGAACATTGGGGAACGTTGGGGGAATGTTGTGACTCCGGAACATTGGGGGAACGTTGGTGGAACATTTGATGTATGTTGTGACTGCAGAACATTGGTGGAACGTTGGTGGAACATTGGGAGAATGTTGCTGGAACGCCGGTGGAATGTTGTGACTCCGGAATGTTGGTGGAACGTTGGTGGAAAATTGTGACTACCGAATGTTAGGGGAACGTTTGGTGAACGTTGGGTGAACGTTGGGGGAACATTGGGGGAATGTTGGGGGAATGTTGGTGGAACGTTGGTGGAACATTGGTGGAACATTGTGACTCCAGAATGTATGGGGAACGTTGGTGGAACATTGGGTGAACATTGTGACTCCGGAACATTGGGGAACGTGGGGGGAATGTTGTGACTCCGGAACGTTGGGGGAACGTTGGTGGAACATTGGTGGAACGTTGGTGGAACATTGTGACACCGGAATGTTGGTGGAACGTTGGGAGAACGTTGGTGGAACACTGGTGAACGTGGAGGGAATCTTCTGACTCTGGAACGTTGGGGGTACGTTGGTGGAACATTTGTGGTATGTTGTGACTGCAGAACTTTGGTGGAACGTTGGTGGAACGTTGGGAGAATGTTGGTGGAACACCGGTGGAATGTTGTAAACCCGGAATGTTGAGGGCACTTTGTTGGAACGTTGGGGGGACGTTGGTGGAATGTTGTGACTCCGGAATGTAGGGGCAACGTTGGTGGAACGTTGGTGGAACATTGGTGGAACATTGTGACTCCGGAATGTTGGGGAACGTTGGTGGAACTTTGGTGGAACATTGTGACTCCGGACTGTTGGGGGAACGTTGGTGGAACATTGGTGGAGTATTGTGACTCCGGAATGTTGAGGGAACGTTGGGTGAACGTTGGTGGAACATTGGGACTCCGGAACGTTGGGGAACGTTGGGGGAACATTGGGGAATGTTGGGGGAACGTTGGTGGAACGTTGGTGGAACGTTGGTGGAACATTGTGACTCCGGAATGTTGGGGGAACGTTGGGTGAACGTTGGTGGAACGTTGGTGGAACGTTGGTGGAACATTGGGGGAACATTGTGACTCCGGAATGTTGGGGGAACGTTGGGGGAACGTTGGTGGAACACTGTGACTCCGGACTGTTGGGGGGAACATTGGTGGAACACTGGTGGAATATTGTGACTCCGGAATGTTGGGGGAACGTTGGTGGAACGTTGGAACTCCGGAACGTTGGGGAAACGTTGGTGGTACGTAGGCGGAAAATTGGTGGAACATTGTGACTCCGGAATGTTGGGGGAACGTTGGTGGAACGTTGGTGGAACATTGGCGGAACGTTGGGACTACTGAACGTTGGGGAACATTGTGGGAACATTTGGGGGAATGTCGGGGGAACGTTGGTGAAACATTGTGACTCCGGAATGTTGGGGGAACGTTGGGGGAACTTTGGAGGAATGTTGGATGAAAGTTGATGGAACATTGTGACTCCGAAATGTTGGGGGAACATTGGTGGAACGCTGGTGGAACGTTGGGGGAACATTGGGGGAATGTTGGGGGAACGTTGGGGGAACGTTGGTGGAACGATGGTGCAATGTTGGTGGAATGTTGTGACTCCGGAATGTTGGGGAAACGTTGGGGGAATGTTGGGGGAACGTTGGTGGAACGTTGGTGGAACGTTGGGACTCGGGAACTTTGGGGGAACGCTGGGGGAACATTGTGACTCCGTAATGTTTAGGGAACGTTGGTGGAACGTTGGCGGAACGTTGGGGAACGTTGGGGGAACATTGTGACTTTGGAACGTTGGTGGAACGTTGGGGGAAAGTTGGTGGAACATTGTGACTTTGGAATGTTGGGGGAATGTTGTGGGAACGTTGGTGGAACATTGTGACTCCAGAATGTTGGGGGACCATTGGTGGAATGTTGGAACTCCGGGACGTTGGGGAACGTTGGGGGAATGTTGGGGGAACGTTGGTGGAATGTTGGTGCAATGTTGGTGGAATGTTGTGACTCCGGAATGTTGGGGGAACGTTGGGGGAACATTGGGGGAATGTTGGGGGAACGTTGGTGGAACGTTGGTGGAACGTTGGGACTCCGGAACGTTGGGGAACGTTGGTGGAACATTGTGACTCCAGAATGTTGGTGGAACGTTGGTGGAACGTTGGTGGAACATTGTGACTCCGGATCGTTGGTGGAACGTTGGCGGAACGTTGGTGGAACGTTGGATGAACGTTGGTGGAACATTGTGACTCCGGATTGTTGGGGGAACGTTGGCGGAACGTTGGTGGAACGTTGGATGAACGTTGGTGGAACATTGTGACTCCGGAACGTTGGTGGAACGTTGATGGAACATTGTGATTCCGGAATGTTGGGTGAACGTTGGGGGAGCATTGGTGGAATATTGTGACTCCGGAATGTTGGGGGAACGTTGGTGGAACGTTGGAACTCCCGAACATTGGGGGAATGTTGGGGAAACGTTGGTGGTACGTAGGTGGAACATTGTGACTCCGGAACGTTGGGGGAATGTTGGGGGAACGTTGGCGGAACATTGGGACTCCGGAACGTTGGGGAACGTTGGGGGAACATTGGGGGAATGTTGGGGGAACGTTGGTGGAACGATGGAGGAACGTTTTTGGAACGGTGGTGGAACATTGTGACTCCGGAATGTTGGGGGAACGTTGGGTGAACGTTGGTGGAACGTTGGTGGAACGTTGGTGGAACATTGGGGGAACATTGTGACTCCGGAATGTTGGGGGAACGTTGGGGGAACATTGGGGAACGTGGGGGGAATGTTGTGACTCCGGAACGTTGGGGGAACGTTGGTGGAACATTGGTTGAACATTGGGGGAACATTGTGACTCCGGAACACTGGGGAACGTAGGGGGAATGTTGTGACTCCGGAACGTTGGGGGAACGTTGGTGGAACATTGGTGGAACGTTGGTGGAACATTGTTACACCGGAATGTTGGTGGAACGTTGGTGGAAAATTGTGACTCCCGAATGTTAGGGGAACGTTCGGTGAACGTTGGGTGAACGTTGGGGGAACATTGGGGGAATGTTGGGGGAATGTTGGTGGAACGTTGGTGGAACATTGGTGGAACATTGTGACTCCAGAATGTATGGGGAACGTTGGTGGAACATTGTGACACCGGAATGTTGGTGGAACGTTGGGTGAACGTTGGTGGAACATTGGGGAACGTGGGGGGAATGTTGTGACTCCGGAACGTTCGGGGAACGTTGGTGGAAAATTGGTGGAACATTGGGGGAACATTGTGACTCCGGAACATTGGTGGAACGTTGGTGGAACATTGTGACTCCGGACTGTTGGGCGAACGTTGGTGGAACATTGGTGGAATATTGTGACTCCGGAATCTTGGGGGAACGTTGGTGGAACGTTGGTTGAACATTGGGACTCCGGAACGTTGGGGAACGTTGGGGGAACATTGGGGGAACGTTGGTGGAACGTTGGTGGAACGGTGGTGGAACATTGTGACTCCGGAATGTTGGGGGAACGTTGGGTGAACGTTGGTGGAACCTTGGTGGAACATTGTGACTCCGAAATGTTGGGGGAACGTTGGGTGAACGTTGGTTGAACATTGGGAGTCCGGAACGTTGGGGAACGTTGGGGGAACATTGGGGGAACGTTGGTGGAACGTTGGTGGAACGGTGGTGGAACATTGTGACTCCGGAATGTTGGGGGAATGTTGGGTGAACGTTGGTGGAACCTTGGTGAAACATTGTGACTCCGAAATGTTGGGGGAATGTTGGTGGAACATTGGGGGAACATTGGGGGAACATTGTGACTCCGGAATGTTGGGGGAACGTTGGTGGAACATTGGTGGAATGTTGGTGGAACATTGTGACTCCGGAATGTTGGTGGAACGTTGGGTGAACGTTGGTGGAACATTGGGGAACGTGGGGTGAATGTTGTGACTCCGGAACGTTGGGGGAACGTTGGTGGAACATTTGTGGTATGTTGTGATTTCAGAACGTAGGGGGAACGTTGTGACTCCGGAACATTGGGGAACGTGGGGGGAATGTTGTGACTCCGGAACGTTGGGGGAACGTTGGTGGAATATTGGTGGAACGTTAGTGGAATATTGTGACTCAAGAATGTTGGGGGAACGTTGGGTGAACGTTGGTGGAACATTGGGGAACGTGGGGGGAATGTTGTGAGTCCGGAACGTTGGGGGAACGTTGGGTGAACGTTGGTGGAACATTGGGGAACGTGGGGGGAATGTTGTGACTCCGGAACGTTGGGAAATGTAGGGGGAATGTTGTGACTCCGGAACGTTGGGGGAACGTTGGTGGAACATTGGTGGAACATTGGTGGAACATTGTGACTCCGGAATGTTGGGGGAACGTTGGTGGAACATTGGGGAATGTAGGGGGATTCTTCTGACTCTGGAACGTTGGGGGAACGTTGGTGGAACATTTGTGGTATGTTGTGACTGCAGAACGTTGGTGGAACGTTGGTGGAACGTTGGGAGAATGTTGGTGGAACACCGGTGGAATGTTGTAAACCCGGAATGTTGAGGGCACTTTGTTGGAACGTTGGGGGGACGTTGGTGGAATGTTGTGACTCCGGAATGTAGGGGCAACGTTGGTGGAACTTTGGTGGAACATTGTGACTCCGGACTGTTGGG
>NW_020327870.1:5000-19376 GCF_001858045.2 Oreochromis niloticus | reverse complement strand
TTGAAATGAATGGGAAACTTCTGCAATTCTGCTAAAAGTTGCTTGTTTTTGAAACTTAACTACTTTGTCATGCTTTCGCCTAGAACAACCATTCAAATTTAAAATGTTCACAAATTATTGGCTATTCATGAATGATTCAGCTTTTTCATATCTGTTACCGTTTTCATCTTATCCCTCTTTAAGTTTTGAGTTTCATCTTGTGATTTTTCACAAAATACATGCGTTGTTATGGTTGCTATGCACTTGGCTTCCAGTGTGCCACTGTAAGTTTCGCAGTCTTCTCTTCATGTTCGAACAACTTCTTGCTACTTGCTCAATTTTCACTTAACTTCCACAAATTATACATCAAAACGTAGGTATTTTTGCTGGCTTCAGAAAATGTCACTATCATTGTTGTGGGATTATAGAATTTGGCAAATCTCCTCAGACCAACACAAAGTCTGAAAGCTCTCCATAGAAAGTCAATGGAGAGTTTGTTCAAAATCACCGCTGGATTTCTCTAATGAGAGGCATTTTCGAATCGTCATATCTCCTTAACGAAGCGAAGTTAAGACATGAGGCTTGTGCATTATATCTTCAGACACTCCTGACGCTCACAATCAAGAATTTTTTCTCATCTATTACCATTTGGCCATGAATTGGGTTGTTTGAGAGTAGGAAATTTGTCCTCGCTCAGATTTCTTCAGATTTCAAACTCTGGAAATGAGGCACTTTTTTCTCTCGTCATATCTTTTTGATGGATTTCCACAGAGACCTGAAAATTTCCATGATTGTTCACCAAAGCCTGCTGTCTCTTACGGTGAAAGATTATATCAATACTCCAAAGAGATTTAGAGTTAGAAAGCGTGTTTGAGGGCAAGCCAAGGCAGTTTTCGCTGCCTCTACCAGTTATGGTGCATTAGAAGTCAAATATCTTCAATAATCATATTTAATGATAAAGTGTCAACACTGTAAGAATCCCCATCTCTCTGAACAAAACGGTGTAAGAATGACCGTTCTAGCCCCTACGGTTAGGAAATTATGGTCATTTGTTTGAGGGAATCCTCACTATGAGAATACACTGCAGAAATCCTGTCTCTGTGCTCTGTGTGTGTAAAAACGGCTGCACCTGTTTTGGCGGGAAAAAGTACACAGCCTCTCTGATTGGTGGATTCAAATTTAGCAGCTCCCAGGCTGCTTGACTGACCTAGAAACTTGCTTGTCTCTCCCTATGTATGTGTGTGTGTGTGTGTGTGTGTGTGTGTGTGAGACAGAGAGAGAGAGAAAGGGAGGGCGAGAGAGAGTTTTTATGGGAGCATCTTATTATATGATTTAAATTCAATATATTTAGACTGGTTGACTGAATTTGATCCTGTGTGTGTCTCTCTGTGCATGTGTGTTTCCATATGTGTCCATATTTGTGATTGTGTCACTGTTATACTGTTTTTTGCTGATTTGTTTCATTTAACAATTACATTTGAGGGACCCTTAGCATGTTCAGGATTCTTTCAGCTGTCCATTTGCTTTTCCAATTTTCGATTTAAGTTATTACTATTGTGTTGAGTCATAGCATTTCTGCTGCTTTTCAGTATTTGTGCTAAATACAGCATTTCTGCAAAATCATACTATGTCTGCTATTTTATGAGATTTGTGCTAAATACAGCATTTCTGCTAAATCATACTCTTTCTGCTATTTCATAAGATTTGTGCTAAATAGTGTTTCTGCTACTTCTGCCAAATTTAGTATTTTGATTAATTAGGGTTTTTCTACCAAATCATAGTACAGTTTTACTGCTTTTTATAGGATTTTTAGAGGATATTATATTGCTTAATCTAGTATTTCTGCTTTTTATAGGATTTGTGCTTAATATAGTTTTTCTAAAAAATGTAGTATTTATGCTTAATCATACTATTTCTATATATTTCTGCCAGGTCCCCAGGCAGCTAATCCTCTGTGAGGACTGATACATACAAATACATATCAGGGCCTGCACGGCTTCCCAGCCAGCCAATCATATCTGGGGTCTGCCCTTTCTTCTCTCGTCATATCTCAGCGACAGATGTACAAAGAGCAATGCAAATCACAGTCAAAGTACACGAAAGTACGCTGATTCACCCAGTACAAGAATTATGCTTCTAGTCCACCTAGTTTTTGAGTTACACGACGTTTGTAACTCCAAAAAACGGCGTTTTTCGCCTCTCACCGCAATCTGATTCTGACTGCTCATCACCCTGTTTCCAGGCGCTCGCTCTCTTTCACAGTGGCGCAGTTGGTAATGACACAGGTCTGCAACCCAAAGGTCGTGGTTCAATTACACCTTGGGCACATGTGTTTTTTCCCTACAAATTAATACACTATCACAGACCACTAATTCATATTCATCATTTATTACAATTCTGCAACCTTTTATGATTTTAGCAGCTTTGTAATATGGACCTCAGATTCTTGTTAACACTCCATGGCACAAATACTCTTCCCTTTAGGCTCTGTGTGTGTGTGTGTGTGTGTGTGTGTGTGAGAGAGAGAGAGAGAGAGAGAGAGCGAGAGAGAGCCTTTTGATGGGACCATCTTATTATATCACTTAAATTCAATATATTTAGACTGGTTGACTGAATTTGGTCCTGTGTGTGTCTCTCTGTGCATGTGTGTTTCCATATGTGCCCATATTTGTGATTGTGTGACTGTTATACTTTTTTGCTGGTTTTTTTTTCAATTAACAATTAGATTTGAGGGACCCTTAGCATGTTCAGGATTTTTCCAGCTGTCCATTTTGCTTTTCCAATTTTTCTATAAGTTATTACTGTTGTGCTAAGTCATAGCATTCTGCTGCTTTTCAGTATTTGTGCTAAATACAGCATTTCTGCTAAATCATACTATTTATGCTATTTCATAAGATTTGTACTAAATATAGTGTTTCTGCCAAATATAGTATTTCTGCTTAATTATAGTATTTCTGCCATTTTATAGTATTTGTGCTAAAACATAGTATTTCTACTAAATGTAGTATTTATGCTTAATCATACTATTTGTATATATTCTGCCAGGTCCCCAGGCAGCTAATCCTCTGTGAGGACTCATACATATAAATTTACATATCAGGGCCTGCACGGCTTCCCAGCCAGCCAATCATATCTGAGGTCTGCCCTTTCTTCTCTCGTCATATCTCAGCGACAGATGTACAAAGAGCAATGCAAATCACAGTCAAAGTACACGAAAGTACGCCGATTCAAATGAATCCCAGTATAAGAATTATGCTTCTAGCCCACCTAGTTTTGAGTTACACGACGTTTTGTAACTCCAAAAAACAGCGTTTTTCGCCTCTCACCGCAATCTAATTCTGACTGCTCATCACCCTGTTTTCCAGGCGCTCGCTCTCTTTCCCAGTGGCGCAGTTGGTAATGACACGGGTCTGCAACCCAAAGGTCGTGGGTTCAATTACACCTTGGGCAACATGTTTTTTTTCCCTACAAATTAATACACTATCACAGACCACTAATTCATATTCATCATTTATTACAATTCTGCAAACTTTTATGATTTTAGCAGCTTTTCTAATATGGACCTCAGATTCTTGTTAACACTCCATGGCACAAATACTGTTCCCTTTAGGCTCTGTGTATCTGTGTGTGTATCAATATTTTTCCCATTTTAAAGTATTACTCCTCCATAATTGCATTTCTGTTAAATCAAAGTACTTTTACTACATCTTAGTACTTCTGCTCAATCATAGTATTTTTGCTAAATCATAGTATTTTTGCCATATCATGGTATTTGTGCCAAAACATTGTATTTGTACAAAGTCATAATATTTCTTCTAAATCATATTATTTCAATCAAATCTCAGGAGTTGTGCTAAAACACAGTATTATTACCAAATCATAGTATCTGTACCCAAACATATCTGTTCAACTTATTTAACTCTTCTCAACAGTCCAACACCTCTTCTTCACCCCGTTTCAGCAGAATTGAGTTTTTTCACCCCTTTTCAGCACAAATCCCAGCTTTTTCAGGTGTTTTCAACAGAAATCTCTTTTATTTCTGATTGCTGATGTCTTTGTTTTTCAGCTGCCCGCCCTCTTTCCAGGTGGCGCAATCAGTAATGACACGGCTCTGCAGCTCAAAGGTCGTGGGTTCAATCCCACCTTGGTCAACATTTTTTTTTCACTACAAATTTATACACTTTCACAGACCTGTAATTTATATTGCTAATTTTTTTCACTACAAATGAGTAGTGCAAAAACATACTATGTCTGCAACATCACAGTATATCTGTTATGTTGTAGTATTACTACTAAATCACAGTATTTCTGCCAATTCAAGGAGGCTGACTGTTACTAAGTGCATCAGTGTACATAGGTCATCTGTTGTGTTGGAGTGCCCTCTTGTGGCGCCTTTTGGGTAGTGCCTTAGTAAACATGAACGCTGCAAAGAAGTGGTATCAGACTGGTTTGTAGTGGAGGAATTTGTTGCCAGTTTCTTTCATCTTTAATCCGTATTCAAGTTGTAATGTGGTAACTTTTGTGGCACAAATACCACAATATGGCAGAAATACTATGTTTTGGCACAAATACTTTGATTTGGTATACTTTAGCTTCTTCATCCCTTTTCAACAAAATTTTCATTTTTTTCACCCCTTTTCACCACAAATCCCAGCTTTTTCAGGTGTTTTCAACAGAAATCGCTTTTATTTCTGATTGCTGATGTCTTTGTGTTTCAGCTGCCCGCACCCTTTCCAGGTGGCGCAATCAGTAATGACACGGCTCTGCAGCTCAAAGGTCGTGGGTTCAATCCCACCTTGGTCAACATTTTTTTTTCACTACAAATTTATACACTTTCACAGACCTGTAATTTATATTGCTAATTTTTTTCACTACAAATGAGTAGTGCAAAAACATACTATGTCTGCAACATCATAGTATTACTACTAAATCACAGTATTTCTGCCAATTCAAGGAGGCTGACTGTTACTAAGTGCATCAGTGTACATAGGTCATCTCTTGTGTTGGAGTGCCCTCTTGTGGCGCCTTTTGGGTAGTGCCTTAGTAAACGTGAACACTGCAAAGAAGTGGTATCAGACTGGTTTGTAGTGGAGGAATTTGGTGCCAGTTTCTTTCGTCTTTAATCCGTATTCATGTTGTAATGTAGTAGTACCACAATATGGCAGAAACACTATGTTTTGGCACAAATACGTGAAAACGGCTGCACCTGTTTTGGCGGGAAAAAGTACACAGCCTCTCTGATTGGTGGATTCAAATTCAGCAGCTCCCAGGCTGCTTGACTGACCTAGAAAGTTTCTTCTCTCTCCCTCTGTGTGTGTGTGTGTGTGTGTGTGTGTGTGTGTGTGTGTGTGTGTGTGTGTGAGACAGAGAGAGAGAGAGAGAGAGAGAGAGAGAGAAAGCCTTTTTATGGGATGATCTCATTGTAAGATTCAAATTCAATATATTTAGACTGGTTGACTGAATTGGATCTTGTGTGTGTGTGTGTGTGTGTGTGTGTGTGTGTGTGCATGAGAGAGAGAGAGAGAGAGAGAGACCCTCTTTAGGGCAGCATCTCATTGTTGGAAAAAAATATAATATATTCAGACTGGTTGACTGGCATAGACCCTCCGTGTGTCTCTGTCTCTGTACATTTGTGTATCCATATTTGATTTTGCGTGTATTTGTAGATTTGTGTATCCATATTTGATTTTGTGTGTATCTGTTGGCTGTTCTTATTTGTATTTCTAAATGTATTTTTATTTTATTTTTTCACAGGTGAACAAAAATTAGTTTTGAGCAAACTTAACCATGTTCCTTTTTATTCAGCTTGTCATTTTACCTTTCCAATATTTTCACTTAAGTTATTACTATTCTGCTCAATCATAGTATCTGTTCTAAATCATTGTTATTGAGCTATATTGTAGGATTTCTGCTAAATCATAGTATTTCTACTATATTATATTTTTCTTTCTAAATATATCATTTCTGCTATAGAGTAGTATTTCTGTAATGTTTCAGAATGTTTGGCTAAATATATTCTTTCTGTTATCTTATACTATTTCTCCGAAATTCTTGTATTTTTGGGAAGTTATCGTGTTTCTGGTAAGTTACAATATTTCTGCTAAGTTCTGCTATGCTATTGTATTTCTGCCAAGTATTATGTTTCCTCTAAGATATTGCAGTTCTGCTAAGTTACTACATTTTAGCAACGTTCCTTTGCTTCTGCAAAGTTTTTACAATTTCTGCAACTTTTCAGCTTTTTCAGCTAGTTTCAGCTGACAGCTTCAGCGTTCCAGCATCCACACTGCATTTTCGCAGGAAATGCAAATTTTTCTAGTTGTGTGGATGCCCTCAAAGGGCTTCCACACTATTGAGTTCCTGTTTCTCTTTATTCTTTATTTTTCTTTTTCAAGTTGCTTCCGTACGTTTTTTGGACTTTATCTACTCCCTCAGTTTTCAGCCGATTTTCTCCATTCAAACTCTATACTGTTCTGCTCTTTCTGCTTATGGGTGCTATGACTTTTGGTGTTTATTACTGTTATACTTTTTAAAATATTACACTTTTTTCCTTTAATTTGTCCCATTGAAATGAATGGGAAACTTCCACAATTCTGCTAAAACTTGCTTGTTTTTGAAACTTAACTAGTTCCTTATACTTTCACCTAGAAACTCCATTCAAACTTTAAAATGTTCTCAGATTATTGGGCTATTCCTGTGTGATTCAGCTGTTTCAGATCTTCTACCGTTTTAATTTTATGCCTCTTTAAGTTTTCAGTTGCAAAATTGTGATTTTTCAGAAAATACATGCGTTGCTATGGTTGCTATGCAATTAACTCAGAGTGAGGGCTGGTCTGTTCGGAATTTTCTCTTCATGTCTGAACAACTTCTTGCTACTCGCTCAATTTCCACTCAACCCCCACAAATTATACATCAAAACGTAGGTACTTTTGCTGGCTTTCAGAAAACGTCACTATCACTGTTGTGGAAGTTACAGATTTTTTGCAAATCTCCTCAGAGCAACACAAGGTCTGAAAACTCTCCATAGAAAGTCAATGGAGAGCTTGTTCAAAATCACCGCTGAATTTTTCTAATGAGAGGCATTTTCAAATCGTCATATCTCCTTAACGAAACAAAGTTGAGACATGACGCTTGTGCCAATATATCTTCAGACTCTCCTGATGCTCACAATTCAAGAGTATTTTCCTCACCTATTACCGTTTGGCCATGAATTACATTTGTTTGAGGATAGGAAATTTGTCTCTCGCTCAGATCTCTTCAGATTTCAAACTCTGGAAATGAGGCACTTTTTTCTCTCGTCATATCTTTTTGATGGATTTCAACAGAGCCCTGAAAATTTCCATGACTGTTCACCAAAGCCTGCTGTTTCTTACGGTGAAAGAATGATTTTGAGGCTCCATAGAGATCTAGAGTTACACAACGTTGTTTGAGGGCAAGTCAAGGCAGTTTTGCTTCGCCTCTTCTCAGTTGCAGTGTGTTACAAGTCATATAGCTTTAATAATTTATATTTTATCTCTGAATTATGAAGACCTGGAGATTTCCCCATCTCTTCTGAACAAAACGGTGTCAGAATGAGCGTTCTAGCCCCTACGGTTAGGAAATTATGGCCATTTGTTCGAGGGGAATCCTGAATGTGAGAAATACACTAAAGAAAACTCAGAGCTCTCTCTGTGTCTGTGTGTGTAAGTGCTGATTAGAGCAGGTGCAGCTAATTTAGCTGACCTAGATATACCAAGCCCAGACTCTTAACAGCCACTGTTCCCTTTGCTCTCTGTGTATGTGTGTGTGAGTATCAGTATTTCTCCCATGTTAAAGTATTACTCCTCCATAATAGTATTTCTGCTAAATCAAAGTACTTCTACTACATCTTAGTACTTCTGCTCAATCATAGTAATTCTGGGAAATCATAGTATTTATCCCAAATCATAGTATTTATGCAAAATTACAGTATTTCTGCTAAAAAGCAGAAATAGTACCTTTTAGCAGAAATTTCTGTCAAAAGATATTATTTATGTTAAAACATACTATTTCTGCTAAATCATAGTATTTGTGCCAAATCATAGTATTTGTACCCAATCATAATATTTCTGCCATGTCATTGTATTTGCGCCAAATCATGGTATTTTTTTGCCAAATCATGGTATTTGTGCCAAATCATGTTATTTCTGCCCAATTAAAATTTCTGTTATGTTATAGTATTACTACTAAGTCGTAGAATTTCTGTTATGTTATAGTATATCTGCTGATTATAGTATATGTGCCAAATCATAGTATTTATAGCAAATCATAGTATTTGTGCCCAAACATAGTATTTCTTGCCAAATTGTAGTATTGTGCAAAAACATACTATGTCTGCAAAATCACAGTATATCTGTTATGTTATAGTATTACTACTAAGTCGTAGAATTTCTGTTATGTTATAGTATATCTGCTGATTATAGTATATGTGCCAAATTATAGTATTTATAGCAAATCATAGTATTTGTGCCCAAACATAGTATTTCTTGCCAAATTGTAGTATTTGTGCAAAAACATACTATGTCTGCAAAATCACAGTATATCTGTTATGTTATAGTATTACTACTAAGTCGTAGAATTTCTGTTATGTTATAGTATATCTGCTGATTATAGTATATGTGCCAAATCATAGTATTTATAGCAAATCATAGTATTTGTGCCCAAACATAGTATTTCTTGCCAAATTGTAGTATTTGTGCAAAAACATACTATATCTGCAAAATCATAGTATATCTGTTATGTTATAGTATTACTACTAAGGCATAGTATTTCTACCAAATCAAAGTATTCCTTCAAAATCATAGTATTACTGCAATTTCATAGTATTTGAGTGAAATCGTAGTATCTGTGCAAAAACATACTATGTCTGCTAAATCACAGTATATCTGTTATGTTAAAGTATTAGTACTAAGTCACAGTATTTCTGCCAATTCGTAGTATTTGTACTAAATCATGGTACTTGTGCCAAATCATAGTATTTTTTGCAAATCATAGTATTCGAACCAAAACATAGTAGTATTTGTAGGAAGTAATAGTATTTCTTCTAAATCATAGTATTTCACTCAAATCTCAGTAGTTGTGCTGAAACGCAGTATTATTGCCAAATCATAGTATTTGTACTGAAACATAGTATTTGTGCCAATAAGAGTATTTCTACTAAATCATAGTACTTGTGCCAATTCATAGTATTTCTGCCACATTGTGCTAGTTGTGCAAAAACATAGAGTGTCTGCAAAATCATAGTATATCTATTATGTTATAGTATTACTACTGAGGCATAGTATTTCTACCAAATCAAAGTATTCCTTCAAAATCATAGTATTACTTCAATTTCATAGTATTTGAGTGAAATCGTAGTATTTGTGCAAAACCATACTATGTCTGCAAAATCTCAGTATATCTGTTATGTTATAGTATTACTACTAAGGCATAGTATTTCTACCAAATCAAAGTATTCCTTCAATATCATAGTATTACTGCAATTTCATAGTATTTGAGTGAAATCGTAGTATCTGTGCAAAAACATACTATGTCTGCTAAATCACAGTATATCTGTTATGTTAAAATATTAGTACTAAGTCACAGTATTTCTGCCAATTCGTAGTATTTGTACGAAATCATGGTACTTGTGCCAAATAATAGTATTTTTTGTAAATCATAGTATTCGAACCAAAACATAGTAGCATTTGTACGAAGTCATAGTATTTCACTCAAATCTCAGTAGTTGTGCTTAAACGCAGTATTATTGCCAAATCATAGTAGTTGTACTGAAACATAGTATTTGTGCCAATAAGAGTATTTCTACTAAATCATAGTACTTGTGCCAATTCATAATATTTCTGCCACATTGTGCTAGTTGTGCAAAAACATAGACTGTCTGCAAAATCATAGTATATCTATTATGTTATAGTATTACTACTAAGTCGTAGACTCTCTATTTTGTTAAATTATATCTGCTGAATACAGTATATGTGCCAAATCATAGTATTTATAGCAAACCATAGTATTTGTGCTAAAACATAGTATTTCTGCCAAATTGTAGTATTCCTTTAAAATCATAATATTACTGCAGTTTCATAGTATTTGAGCAAAATCGTAGTATTTGTGCAAAAACATACTATGTCTGCAAAATCACAGTGTATCTGCTATGTTATAGTATTACTACTAAGGCATAGTATTTCTACCAAATCATAGTATTCCTTCAAAATCATAGTATTACTGCAATTTCATAGTATTTGAGCGAAATCGTAGTATTTGTACTAAATAATGGTACTTGTGTCAAATCATAGTATTTTTTGCAAATCATATTATTTGAACCAAAACATTGTATCCGTACGAAGTCATAGTATTTCTTCTAAATCATAGTATTTCACCCAAATCTCAGTAGTTGTGCTAAAACCCAGTATTATTGCCAAATTGTAATATTTGTACTGAAACATAGTATTTCTGCCAATACGAGTATTTGTACTAAATCATAGTACTTGTGCCAAATCATAGTATTTCTGCCATATTGTGCTAGTTGTGCAAAAACATATACTATGATTTTGCAGAGAGTCTATCTATTATGTTATAGTATTACTACTAAGTCGTAGACTTTCTGTTTTGTTATAGTATATCTGCTGAATATAGTATATGTGCCAAATCATAGTATTTGTGCTGAAACATAGTATACTGCCACATTATAGTATTTGTGTAAAACCAGAATGTCTGCAAAATCATCATATATCTGTGATGTTATAGTATTACTACTAAGGCATAGTATTTCTGCAAAATCATAGTATTTTTGCAGAAACATAGTACTTCTGGTAAATCATAGTATTTCTACTAAATAATAGTATTTCTGCCAGATCATATTATTTGTTTCAAATCATAGCATTCGAACCAAATCATAGTATTTGTGCCAAAATATTGTATTTGTACAAAGTCATAATATTTCTTCTAAATCATAGCATTTCAATCAAATCTCAGGAGTTGTGCTAAAACGCAGTATTATTGCCAAATCATTGTATTTGTACCCAAACATATCAGTTCAACTTATTTAACTCTTCTCAACAGCCCAACACCTCTTCTTCACCCCGTTTCAGCAGAATTGTGTTTTCACCCCTTTTCAGCACAAATCCCAGCTTTTTCAGGTGTTTTCAACAGAAATCTCTTTTTTAGCAGACATTCTGCTGATTCACCTGTTTTCAGTGCAACGTTCTACTTCTTTACCTCTTTTCAGTAGAAATTCTGCTGATTCACCTATTTTAAGCAGAATTTTCAGCCTTTCACCTCTTATCAATACAAATCTCAGTATCTTCTGCTCATTTCAGAGGAAACCTTTTCACCTCTCCTCTTTTCAGTACAAATTTGAACTTCTGTACCCCTTTGAAGCAGAATCTTTGCCTTTTCACCTCTTTTCAGCAAAAGTTTCTGTTTTTTCACTTGTTTTCAGCATAATTTTTCAGTTTCTTTAGTGCCATACAATTTTTGCAGCACACAGCTTCAGCGTTCCGGCATCCACACAGCATTTTCGCAGGAAATGCAAATTTTTCTAGTTGTGTGGATGCTTTAGGCATCCACACTATTGAGTTCCTGTTTCTCTTTATTGTGTGGATGCTTTAAGGCATCCACACTATTGTTTTCCTGTTTCTCTTTATTCTTTATTGTGTGGATGCCCTAAAGGGCTTCCACACTATTGTGTTCCTGTTTCTCTTTATTCTTTATCTTTATTCTTCTAGTTGCTCCGTTTTTTGGCACTTAACTACTCCCTCAGTTTTCAGCCGATTTTCTCCATTCAAACTCTAAACTGTTCTGCTCTTTCTGCTAATGACTGCTATGACTTTTGGTGTTTATTACTGTTATACTTTTTAAAATATTACACTTTTTTCCTTTAATTTGTCCCATTGAAATGAATGGGAAACTTCCACAATTCTGTGCAATTAACTCAGAGTGAGTGCTGGTCCTTTCTGAAACTTCTCTTCATGTCCGAACAACTTCTTGCTGCTCACTCAATTTTCACTCAACCCCCATAAACTATACATCAAAACGTAGGTATTTTTGCTGGCTTTCAGACAATGTTACTATCTTTATTGTGAGATTTACCGTTTTTTCGCAATTTGCCTCGAAGTGACACATGGTCTGGATACTCCCCATTCAAAGTCTATGGGAAGGTTTTGAAATTCAGAGCTGAAATTCTGTAACAGGAGGCATTTTCAAATCGCCATATCTCCTTAACAAAGCAAAGTTAGGACATGAGGCTTGTGCCAATATATCTTCAGACACTGCTGACACTCACAGTGGAAGCAGTTTTTACAATTATCTTACCGTTAAGCAATGAATTACGTTTGTTTGAGGGGTGGAAATCTGTCCTTCTCTCAGTCTTCAAACTCTGGAAATGAAGCCGTTTCTTCTCTCGTCATATCTCCGCGACAGAGGTAGAAAGAGCTATGAAAATCGCAGTCAAAATACACCAAAGTCCGCTGATTCACCCAGTACAAGAATTATGCTGCTAGCCCTCCTAGTTTTTGAGTTACACGACGTTTTGTAACTCCAAAAAACGGCGTTTTTCGCCTCTCACCGCGATCTATTTTCTGACTGCCCAAGTATCTGTCTTTCAGACCTCCGCCCCCTTTCCAGGTGGCGCAATCAGTAATGACACGGCTCTGCAGCTCAAAGGTCGTGGGTTCAATCCCACCTTGGTCCACGTTTTTTTTTTCACTACAAATTTATACACTATCACAGACCTGTAATTTATATTGCTAATTTATTACAATTCTGCAAAGTTTTATGATTTTAGCAGCTTTTCTAATATGGACCTCAGATTCTTGTTAACGCTCCATGGCAGAAACAAGTACACAGTCTGATGAAGCAGACTGAGGCAGTGCCTCTGATTGGTGAATTTGAGCAGAACCAGGTTGTTCTTTCATTTCATTTCTTTATTTATTTCACACATGGTTCAACAGTGTTTCTTTTTCTACATACAGAACCTTCTGCCTCTTTTCAGCAGAAATTCTGCTCATTCACCTCATCTCTTGTGTTGGAGTGCCCTCCCGTGGTGCCTTTTGGGTAGTGCCTTAGTAAACGTGAACACTGCAAAGAAGTGGTATCAGACTGGTTTGTAGTGGAGGAATTTGTTGCCAGTTTCTTTCATCTTTAATCCGTATTCATGTTGTAATGTAGTAGTACCACAATATGGCAGAAACACTATGTTTTGGCACAAATACTTTGATTTGGTATACTTTAGCTTCTTCACCCCTGTAGGCAAAATTTTCATTTTTTTCACCCCTTTTCAGCACAAATTCCAGCTTTTTTGGCTGTTTTCAGAAAAACAAAACTCTTTTCAGCAGAAACTCTGCTGATTCATCTCTTTTCAGCGCAACTTATTGCTTCTTTACCTCTTTTCTGCAGAAATTCTGCTGATTCACCTCTTTTCTGCAAAATGTTCAGCCTTTTCACCTCTTATCACCACAAATCTCAGCTGTTTTCAGAAAAACAAAACTCTTTTCAGCAGAAACTCTGCTGATTCATCTCTTTTCAGCGCAACTTATTGCTTCTTTACCTCTTTTCTGCAGAAATTCTGCTGATTCACCTCTTTTCTGCAAAATTTTCAGCCTTTTCACTTCTTCTCAGCACAGTTCTCAGCAGCTTCTGCTCATTTAGCAAAATTGTCAGTTGCTCCATCTCTTGTTTTTGTGAGAATGAGTTTGGTTCAGTGAGATGAGCAGCTGCCTTGAGACCAGAAGGGCCAGGTTCAAATCCCGGTCATGGCAAAACCTGTTTTCAGTTTTCTCTTTTGTTCTGCCTCTTTTCTGCAGAAATTCTGCTGATTTACCTCTTTTCTGCAAAATTTTCAGCCTTTTCACCTCTTCTCAGCACAATTCTCAGCAGCTTCTGCTCATTTTAGCAGAATTGTCGGTCTCTCCTCCTCTTTTTTGAGAGAATGAGTTTAGCTCAGTGAGATGAGTAGCTGCCTTGAGACCAGGAGGGCCAGTTTCGAATCCTGCTCAGGACAACATTTTTTTTTTCACCACCATACAACTTTTTGCAATTTTTCAGCTTTTTCAGCTTTTCAGCAGACAGCTTCAGCGTTAAGGCATCCACACAGCATTTTCGCAGGAAATGCAAATTTTTCTAGTTATTATTATTATTCTAGTTGCTTCCGTACGTTTTTTGGACTTTAACTACTTTAACAATTTTCAGCCGATTTTCACCGTTCAAATTTTAAACTATTCAGCTTTTTCTGCTAACGACTGCTATGACTTTTGGTATTTTTAACTGTTATACTTTTTAAAATATTAAGCTTTTTTCCTTTAATTTGTCCCATTGAAATGAATGGGAAACTTCCACAATTCTGCTAAAACTTGCTTGATTTTGAAACTTAACTACTTTCTCATACTTTTG
>NW_020327870.1:0-2500 GCF_001858045.2 Oreochromis niloticus | reverse complement strand
TCATATCTGAGTCCTGGCACATTCAAATTTGCATATTGTTGGGTCCATGGCTTCCCAGCCAGCCAATCATGTCTGAGGCCTTGTACATTCAAATTTGCATATTGGGGCATTCATGGCTTCCCAGCCAGCCAATCATATCTGAGTCCTGGCACATTCAAATTTGCATATTGGGACTTCATGGCTTCCCAGCCAGCCAATCATATCTGAGTCCTGGCACATTTAATTTGCATATTGGGACTTCGTGGCTTCTAAGCCCACCAATCATCTATGTCATATATCTCTAATATTTCATATTTCTATTTTAAATGGTCAGCATTTCAAGATTCCCCTATGTCTTCTGAACAAAACGGTGTAAGAATGACCGTTCTAGCCCCTACGGTTAGGAAATTATGGCCATTTGTTTGAGAGGAATCCTCACTATGAGAAATACACTGCAGAAATCCTGTCTCTCTCTGTGCTGAGTGTGTAAAAACGGCTGCACCTCTTTTGGCGGGAAAAAGTACACAGCCTCTCTGATTGGTGGATTCAAATTTAGCAGCTCTCAGGCTGCTTGACTGACCTAGAAACTTGCTTGTCTCTCCCTGTGTGTGTGTGTGTGTGTGTGTGTGTGTGTGTGTGTGTGTGTGTGTGTGAGAGAGAGAGAGAGAGAGAGCGAGAGAGAGCCTTTTGATGGGAGCATCTTATTATGTGATTTAACTTCAATATATTTAGACTGGTTGACTTAATTTGATCCTGTGTGTGTCTCTCTGTGCATGTGTGTTTCCATATGTGTCCATATTTGTGATTGTGTCACTGTTATCCTTTTTTTGCTGATTTTTTTTTTCATTAACAATTAGATTTGAGGGACCCTTAGCATGTTCAGGATTTTTCGAGCTGTCCATTTTGCTTTTCCAATTTTTCTATAAGTTATTACTGTTGTGCTAAGTCATAGCATTTCTGCTGCTTTTCAGTATTTGTGCTAAATACAGCATTTCTGCTAAATCATACTATTTCTGCTATTTTATGAGATTTGTGCCAAATACAGCATTTCTGCTAAATCATACTATTTCTGCTATTTCGTAAGATTTGTACTAATATAGTGTTTCTGCCAAATATAGTATTCTGCTTAATTATAGTATTCCTGCCATTTTATAGTATTTGTGCTAAAACATAGTATTTCTACTAAATGTAGTATTTATGCTTAATCATACTATTTGTATATATTTCTGCCAGGTCCCCAGGCAGCTAATCCTCTGTGAGGACTGATACATATAAAATTTACATATCAGGGCCTGCACTGCTTCCCAGCCAGCCAATAATATCTGAGGTCTGCCCTTTCTTCTCTCGTCGTATCTCAGCGACGGATGTACAAAGAGAAATGAAAATCGCAGTCAAAGTACACCAAAGTCCGCTGATTCACCCAGTATAAGAATTATGCTTCTAGTCCACCTAGCTTTTGAGTTACACGACGTTTTGTAACTCCAAAAAACGGCGCTCTTTGACTCTCACCGCAATCTGATTCTGACTGCTCATCACCCTGTTTTCCAGGTGCTCGCTCTCTTTCCCAGTGGCGCAGTTGGTAATGACACAGGTCTGCAACCCAAAGGTCGTGGGTTCAATTACACCTTGGGCAACATGTTTTTTTCCCTACAAATTAATACACTATCACAGACCACTAATTCATATTCATCATTTATTACAATTCTGCAAACTTTTATGATTTTAGCAGCTTTTCTAATATGGACCTCAGATTCTTGTTAACACTCCATGGCACAAATACTGTTCCCTTTAGGCTCTGTGTATGTGTGTGTGTATCAATATTTCTCCCATTTTAAAGTATTACTCCTCCATAATTGTATTTCTGTTAAATCAAAGTACTTTTACTACATCTTAGTACTTCTGCTCAATCATAGTATTTCTGCTAAATCATAGTATTTTGCCAAATTATGGTTTTTGTGCCAAATCATAACATTTGTTTTATGTTATAGTATTACTACTAATTGGAGGAATTTCTGTCATGTTACAGTATATGTGCTGATTACAGTATTTCTGCTAAATCATAGTATTTCTACTATATTATATTTTCTTTCTAAATATAGCATTTCTGCTATAATTGTATTACTGCTATGATATAATATTTGTGCTAAACCAGAGTATTTCTGCTGAAACATAGTATTTCTGCCGAATGATAGTATTTCTGTCAAATTACAGTATTTGTGCTAAAACATAGAATTTTTTAAAAAAAAATTCAATATTAATAGTAAATTACAGTGTCTCTGGTAAATCGCAGCATTTCTGCTATGTTGTACTGTTTTTCTAAATCATAGTATTTCTGTAATGTTTAAGAATGTTTGGCTAAATATATTCTTTCTGTTATCTTATACTATTTCTCCTAAATTCTTGTATTTTGAGAAGTTATCGTGTTTCTGCTAAGTTACAATATTTCTGCTAAGTTCTGCTATGCTATTGTATTTCTGCCAAGTATTATGTTTCCTCTAAGATATTGCAGTTCTGCTAAGTT
>NW_020327869.1:0-32222 GCF_001858045.2 Oreochromis niloticus | reverse complement strand
GTTTCCGCAACGTTTCCCCCAACGTTCCACCAACGTTCCCCCAAAGTTCCGGAGTCACAACGTTCCACCAACGTTTCCCCATCATTCCGCAGTCAAAACGTTCCACCAACATTCCACCAATGTTCCACCAACGTTCCAGAGTCACAACGTTCACTAACGTTAAACCAACATTCCGGAGTCACAATGTCCACCAACCTTCCCCCAACATTCCACCAACGTTCCCCCAACGTTCCACCAACGTTGGTGTAATGACAACATTCTCCCAACGTTCCCCCAACATTCCACCAACGTTCTCGAGTCACAACATTCCACCAATGTCCAACTACATTCCACCAACGTTCCACCACCATTCCGGATTCTCAACGTTCCACCAACGTTGCACCAACATTCCGGAGTCACAACGTTCCACCAACGTTCCACCAACATTCACCAACATTCCTCCAACATTCCAGAGACACAGCGTTCCAACGTTCCCCAACGTTCCAGGTCACAATGTTCCACCAACGTTCCACCAACATTCCGCAGTCACAATCTTTCCACCAACGTTCCCCCAACGTTCCGGTCACAACATTCCACCAACGTTCCACCAATGTTTCCACCAATGTTCCACGAACGTTCCCCAACGTTCCGGAGTCACAATGTTCCACCAATGTTCCAGAGTCACAACGTTCCACCAACGTTCCACCAACATTACAGAGTCACAATGTTCCATCAACGTTCCCCCAACGTTCCAGAGTCACAACATTCCACCAACGTTCCCCCAACGTTCCGGAAGTCACAACGTTCCACCAATGTTCCAGAGTCAAAATGTTCCTCCAACGTTCCACCAACATTCCAGAGTCACAATGTTCCATCAACGTCCCCCATGTTCCGGAGTCAAAACATTCCCCAACCTTCCACCAATGTTCCACCAAACGTTCCCCCAAACATTCCAGAGTCATAACATTCACCCAATCTCCCCCCAACGTTCCCCAAGTTCCGGAGTCACAAGGTTCCACCAACATTCCACCAACGTTCCACCAACATTCCGAGTCACAACATTCCACTAATGTTCCACCAACATTCTGGAGTCACAACGTTCCACCAACATTCCACCAACGTTCCGAGACATAACGTTCGACCAACGTCGTCCCCAACGTTCCCCAAACGTTCCACCAATGTTCCACCAACTTTCTGGAGTCAAAACGTTCCACCAACGTTCCACCAACGTTCCACCAACGTTCCACACATTCCAGAGTCACAATGTTCCATCAACGTTCCCCCAACGTTCCGGAGTCACAACATTCCACGAACGTTCCCCAACGTTCCCCCACATTCCGGAGTCACAACGTTCCCCAACATTCCACCCAACATTCCACCAACATTCCACCAACGTTCCACCAACATTGCAGAGTCACAACGTTCCCCCACGTTCCACCAACGTTCCGGAGTCACAACGTTCCACCAACGTTCCACCAACGTTCCAGGTCACAACGTTCCATCACGTTCCCCCAAATTCGGGAGTCACAACATTCCACCAACGTTCCCCCAACGTTCCACCAACGTTCCCCCAACGTTCCAACGTTCCACCAACATTCCGGAGTCACAACATTCCACTAACGTTCCACCAACGTTCCCCAACATTCTGGAGTCACAACGTTCCACAACGAAGTCTAGGCATTGTGTCCTTGGGCAAGACACTTCACCCGTTGCCTACTGGTTGAGGCCAGAGGGCCCGGTGGCGCCAGTGTCCGGCAGCCTTTCCTCTGTCAGTGCGCCCAGGGTAGCTGTGGCTACAGTGTAGCTTGCCATCACCCATGTAGAATGGGTGGATGACTGAATGTAGTGTAAAGCGCTTTGGGGTCCATAGGGACTGAGTAATGCGCTATACAAATGCAGGCCATTTACCATTATTTGATTTTAGGAGGTGACTTTAATTGTACAATTGATGATTTAGATAGGATCACTTGGAGCCCCACATGCATTCAAGGAGGATATGAACTTGTTAACCGAGACCTATAATTTCGTTGATGTGTGGCATTCTAAACATGGTAAAACACAACTTTTTCATGGGCTCATTGTGAGGAGATTACATTTCTTTAGCATGTTTAATAGTTTTTATTGTGGCCATGCAACATGTGTCCAGTGGGTTTTTCTGATCATAGTATGATGGAAGCAAGTGTGTTTTTAAATAGACTAAGACCTAAGAGTGCACATTGGCATTTTAATACGGTTTTGCTAAATGATGGGTGTTTTAAGAAAGGATTTTTCTTTTTTTGGAATCAGTGGAGAACTATGAAGTGTCAGTTTGCTTCCTTGCAGCAATGGTGGGATATTGGTAAAAAAAACATTCAGCAGTTCTGTATTCAATTAGACACATAATGTCACAAGGGAGATGTAAAATCTATTAAAGAATTAGAGATTGATATAGTGGATCTTCATAATTTGATGAGTCCACAGGAGATCGAGGCCATTCTCAAGCACTCAAAAGTAAAAACGCTGTTTTGGCTGATCTGCTAGGGCTTAGAGAACAGGCCACCTGGTCTGTTCATGTTTTCAAAATTTTGCTGAAATGGATGCTCCCTCAGAATTCTTCTTTAGTTTGGAGAAAAACAATGGACAGAATCACCTTATTCACTGTATTCGATCTGAGGATGGGAAAGAGCTGACTGAACCCACTGAATTACGAAAAAGCGCTGTTGATTATTTTCAAAGCTGTGTGTCAGCGGGTTTAGAGAAGATTCCGTTGCTAGTGAAGAGTTCTCAGTAAGCTCTCTCTGTGTATTTTGCCTGTTGGATCTAATCGTGCTCTCTGTGTACACATTTCCCCGGAGCTGGTGGTGTACCCTTCCCTGTGATCCCTGAGTGTGGCAGCATGAGTGGAATCAGGTTTAGAGTGGCTGAGGAGGAGTGAGTGTGAGCAGAAGAGGACCAGCGTTTATTGTGCTGAAGAGGAGAGCGTGTGTGTGGATTCCCATTTTGTAAATAAACTGTCACCTTTTGCTTGCCAGAACTCTGTCTGCGCGTGTGTCCACCGGTTAGCCATGACAGCCCGTACTTAATGTCAACAAAAATAAGTAGAAAAGGTTTAAAAATTATGTAGTGAACTGACTGAGTCTCTTGTTTTACATAAGGTATAGCCTGTGGTAAGGGATCAGAGGTAAGGTAAAACACATAACAGAAGAAAGTAAATTTAACAAATCAGTGATCTGTGAATTCGTATTTTTCTTTTTGTCTTTAAATTCAGGTGCTTTACACTTGTCCTCTCCCAGCATTCAGCACTTCAGACACTCAACACCCTACCCAGACGACAGCTTACCCCGACCTGATGAGAAGGATGGATGACCAAAGGACAAACTGGAGAGTGGAGCTGTTTTCCAACTATGTAAGCTATCACCTCACATTGACTACAAACTGTCTTGAAGACTAAATTCTTCCATAGTTGGTATAAATCAAGGTTCGATGTCAGCAGCACTGTAGGTTTAAGTTTATTTATAGTTTTCATGTGTGTATGTTGGATTTAAAATTGCGTTTTAACAACATACTGCAACTACCAACAATGAAAATCTGTTTTGTGTTAAAATGACAACTTTCTTGTGTTATTGCTTTGCAGGGCAGTGTCTTTAGCAATCCTGGAACAGCTGAGAGTGGACAGAGCTGCACAGAGGACCAAAGATCCACTCTCAGCACTTATATCTGACCGGCCCCAGCACCACCCCTCTTCACCCAATGTGAGGAGGGACCTGACCCCGCCTGCACAGAGGGAGTTGTGGACATCCATTTCTGTGTCACTGGGTTTAGGAACCTTCTCACACACACAGATGAACACTGTCACTGGAAAATGTCTCCATTGCATCAGCAGGATGTAAGCATTTATACAATATTGCAGTTTGTGATGTTTTATACATGTTTTTTATCTCTTCATTTAAAACTAGGAGATATAAAATAAACCAATTTCATAATATTTCTGTGTATTTCTTTTATAATAAGTTATTTGGAGCATCATTGCACCTGTCAGCTTTTTATTGAGGATTTAGAAAGTTGTTGGTGCTGAGTGTGTACAGTGGGGAGTTGTTTTTGTCACATGGTGAAAGTGGCCTGATGGGGAGTAAAAAGACAAACTGAACAATTTGGGGATTCACAGACTTTTGTAATCCTTTGAAAAAATGAAGAAAACTTGTTCTCTGTAAACAAAACCTCAAATATAAACCATCCTGACACACTGACAGAAATGATCTGCTATCTATAAGCAGGACAATGTTTTCATGAGCCTGGTGGAGGTAATTTGCATGAGTTTAATCTCCTGGTCAAAACTTGCATGATTCTGTTAGGACTGTAACTTTCTCCTGTTTATTTATTAATTGCGTATTGTAGAAGATTAATACATTCACCAACCTATTCTTACTTGGCCTGAATGTTTGAATGTTTGCAGTTTCAGGTCATCCTACTAATCAGTTTTAAGTACTGTAGAAAGTGAGTTTCCAATTTAATCAAGTCCCGGGATGAAATGGGACAAACGGGTAATGTGACAGCCAGATTACCGGTAGTTCCCTTTCCTCGTGTGTGTAAGCATACTGCTTTAACCTGCAATTTACTGCATGTTATAATGCTGCATGGTACAACCATAGTCTGCTAACCACCCATGATCGAAGGTTTTGAGGTCTTGCTCGAGCTACTGATGAAGCTATATCAATGATTGTTAAGTTCCCAACCACATTTTATCCCGATGGTCCAAGGCTTACATCTTTATGGTCACAAACGTACTTCTGTAATTAAACAGTAACCAATTTATTACTTTAATTTACATTGGGAGCATTAATGAACATAAATCAGATTTAACCAGATTATGTGTTTAGGTCAAGAGGCACAGACCATCTTTAAGAGGCTCTTCTTGAATGTCTAATCAAAATGTTTGTGTTTGTCTGCAGCATCACTGCAGCAGAGTGGGTATAACACAAGGCCACAGTCACGTGGTATTAAGTCAATAAAATACCCTTAAACAAAGTCAGAGGGATGTGGCTGAGGTTATCAGTATGACCGCTCCATAGATTTCCTCCCTGATGCTCCTTTGCCTTCTAGATATCAGTACAATTTTTAAACCCAAATAGGTCACTTAAAGTATTTTAACCTCCTAAGACCAGAAATCTCTCATGGCATGCATTTTTAATTTCTTTGCTATTTGGGCTGATTGGGACCTGATGAATGTGAAAACATAGAATTACCGGGTTTGTTTTGGGGTTTCTTTTACCTGATTTTTTATTTATGAGAAAAATGAGATCCAGATATGAGGATGTTCGTTTTAAATTTCGCTATAACAGTGGCACTATACTGTCCTCGTAAGTGGATATCAAGCCCTTGTAGAGCAAAACTTTGCATTTTGGTCTAGACAACCCAAAAATGTGATGTCCACATATGTGGACACCAGGTCGTAAGAGGTTAAAATAACATTTGGGTGAGCAAACGCACCAGGAGTCTTTCAGGCCCAAGTCAGTGAAATCCTTCTTAACTACGTGAGGTCAGTTAAAAGCAGACTCAGTCAAAGTGGTTGAATGTCACGTCCACACAGACCCTGCGAGCAGCAATCACTGATAAATGCAATTGGTGGTCACTCATAAGCTATGTCACACTCGTCGATCGTTGATAAGAAACGTCACAGACACACAACGTCACCCTGCAATCGGTGACAAGTAATGTCACACACGCCCTTCGATTGGCGATCACAAAAAATGTCACATTACATACACGCCCTGCTATCGCTAATACGTGACATTACACACATGCCCTCCTATTGGCAAAAGCTCATAAGCCATGTCACATACATGCCCTGCGATCCGCGACCACTCATACTTCATGTCATAGACACGCCCTGGAATCAACGTTCGCTGACAAGTAATGTCACACGCAAGCCCTGTAATCGGCGATCGCTCATAAGTCACCTCATACAAACGCCCTGTGATCGGCACTCGCTGATAAGTGACGTCACACACAGACCATGCAATCCAGTCTTTAAGTCTGACGTCATTAGCCATGTCTGGGCCCAAAATCCACTGCAGGTCCTTAAGTCAAATGATCACTGTAGCATTGCTGAGAGTTGAAAAACTGTCTAAATTCTTTCATCTGTAATAAATGACATGGAATGTCATAATGGAATGTCAATGTAATAAAATGAAATGAATGGAATTCATGACATTTAACGCAGTTAGAAGTTAGCAGGGAGTTAGCTCGCTAGCTTCCATCTAAATATAATATACCATGTTCTGACTGAGGGACTTAAGTGGACTAATTCTTACATAGCGCTTTTCTACTCTCCCAGACGACACAAAGCGCTCTATACAACATGCCATATTCACCCAGTCACTTTATCTACACTCAGTGCTTTCAAAGTAAATTCACACACCGATGGATGCATCGGTTGGTGTTGGGGTTAGTATCTTGCCAAGGATACTTGACATGCAGACTGGAGGAGCCAGGGATCAAACCGCCAACCTTCCGATTAGTAGGTGACCAGCTGTACCTCCTGAGCTACAGCCACCCGTACAGCTCTGCTATCACGTCCAACATAAACGAAGACAGGAAAGTAACAGCAGCGATGTTTGTAGGGTTACTGAAGTTGGTCTAGCTGGTATATAATGATGTGCTACGTGATCGCTAGTGTGACCAAGCTATGCCAGCATAACATTAACAGTAAAGCTGGAGAACGAACACTAACGAACAGAGGTCTTTTTTCCACTCGATAAAAGTTAATGTGAGGGTTCCCAGTGGTTAGGGGCAAATGCAATCGCATGGCAGGATGCTGTAAACGGACCAAACGTCAGTCAGGAGAACCACTGAGATAATCCATTCACAATACAAGGTTAGTAATTAATATACTGCTACATGGGCTGATATGTCACGTTACACACACGCCCTTCGATTGGCGATCGCTCATACGTCACACCACAAACACGGCCCGCAATCGGCAATCACTGAAATGTTACGTCACACACACACCCTGTGATCTGCAAGTACTTATACGTCACGTGACATTCATATGTCATGTTACACAGACGCCCTGCCACATACGATCCCTCATGCTTCACGTCAGACACATGCCCTGCAATTGGCGATTGCTAATACCTTACGTCACACACACCCTGCTTTCAGCGATCGCTGCCAATAATGTGACGCACACGCCCTGCGACTGGTGATCACTCACACGTCATTTCACATACACGCCCGGCAATTGGCAATCGCTCATATGTCACATACACGGCCTGCAAGCAGTGATCGCTTACAAGTTACATCACAGACACGCCCTGCGATCGCTCATTCAACACGTCCCAGGCATATCCTGTGATTGGTGATTGCTCATTAGATATCACACACACGCCCTTCGATCTGCAAACGCTGTTAAGCGATGTCATAGACATGCCCTGCTATTGGTGATGGCTAATTACTCATATCACACACACGCCCTGCAATCGGCTATCGCTTAAACGTCACGTCACACACACACACACTCCTGAGATCGCTGATAAACAACATCACAGAAAAGACCTACAATTGGTGATCGCTAATACGTCTCAGGGCGTGTCTGTAACGTGCCATTTGAGCAATCGGACTCCTGGTCCATGGATGAATTCTGTCATGTACCGTGTACCAAAAATCGTGCCTCGTGTGAGGGTTCGAATGACCTTCAGATTGAGACTGACGCGCTGCCTACTTCACCAACGAGGCTGAGCGGCAGCCAGAAAGTGGACGATTCCTCCTGGACGGGTCTTGGAAGTGGCGAGTGCCACAGGAGATCCTAAAAATGGCTGAACGCATTCTGTCACAAACCGTGCAAATGCAGTGCTGAGTGTTGTCCTGTTGAGGTGGCTCTACTGGGTAGGGCCATGCGGTTGTTTAGTCAAAACTTTCCAAAGGTCCGACCCTGCATGCTGTGGATGCCTTGGCCTCTGTGACGGTAAAGACCTGCCTTTCACACCCAGGCTTAAGTGATGACTAATATGAATAACAGTGGGTCAACAACTCTCAAGAGGACAACCCCAGCAGGGATTAAATACCTGACAGTCTCCATTAATAGCTGTAGGCCTGAACAAGCCTCTTGGATGAGGATTGAAAAGTCTTCACAAACCACAAAAGGCATCCAGTCGCCTTCTTCGCAAGACTACCGTGACCGAGAGCCTACATGGACATCTGATCTCGATAACCACCTCCAAATTCTGTTTGAAACGAATTAAATGAACTCATGCACCTCAAGTAGGTGCACGGAGCAGCTCTCATTTCTAGAAATATGGACAAATTTATTAAACCCCCAAAATATGACTATCCAGAGTTGGGACCAGGAAGCAGAGTTGCAGTCTTACACGCCTCTCTGCAGCTTCTCTCCTCCTGCTACCCCCCAAAAACCCATCTCCATTGAGACTGTGTCAGCTCCCAAACAGACAAAAAACAAACTAAAAACCAGCAATAAACAACTTAAACATAAAAATCACAAAGAAAGAACAATACAGTATCCACATCTGAACCAAAGAGTAAAACAGTGAAATGTGGATTATTAAATATTAGGTCTCTCTCCTCCAAGTCTCTGTTAGTACATGACTTAATAATTGATCAACAAATCGATTTACTCTGCCTTACAGAAACCTGGTTGCAGCAGGATGATTATGTTAGTTTAAATGAATCAACACCCCCGAGTCATTCAAACTACCAGAAATCTCGAAGCACAGGCCGAGGGGGCGGTGTGGCAGCAATTTTTCACACCAGCCTATTAATTAACGAAAGACCAAGACAGACTTTTAATTCATTTGAAAGCCTGATGCTTAGCCTTGTCCACCCAGCTGTAAAGCTCAGAAACCAGTCTTACTTGTTATCGTCTATCGTCCACCTGGGCCTTACACAGAGTTTCTCTCTGATTTCTCAGACTTTTTATCTGATTTAGTGCTCAGCTCAGATAAAATAATTATTGTGGGTGATTTTAACATCCATGTAGATGCTAAAAATGACAGCCTCAACATGGCATTTAATCTGTTATTAGACTCAATTGGCTTTTCTCAAAATGTAAAAGAACCCACCCACCACTTTAATCACACTCTAGATCTTGTTTTAACATATAACATAGAAACTGAACATTTAACAGTGTTTCCTGAAAACCCTCTCCTGTCTGATCATTTCCTGATAACATTTACATTTACAATAATTGATTACACAGCAGTGGAGAGTAGACTTTATCACAGTAGATGTCTTTCCGAAAGCGCTGTAACTAAGTTTAAGAATATAATCCACCCACTGTTATCATCTTCAATGCCCTGTACCAACATAGAGCAGAGCAGCTATCTGAACGCTACTCCAACAGAGGTCGATTATTTTGTTAATAATTTTACCGCCTCACTACATATGACTCTGGATACTGTAGCTCCTGTGAAAACTAAGGTCTAAAACTAAATCAGAAGTACCTGACTCCGTGGTATAATTCTCAAACACGTAGCCTAAAGCAGATAACTCGTAAGCTGCAGAGGAAATGGCGTGTCACAAATTTAGAGGATCATCATATAGCCTGGAGAAATAGTTTGCTGATTTATAAGAAAGCCCTCCGCAAAGCCAGAACATCTTACTATTCGTCACTGATTGAAGAAAATAAGAACAACCCCAGGTTTCTCTTCAGCACTGTAGCCAGGCTGACAAAAAGTCAGAGCTCTACTGAGCCAACCATCCCTTTAACGTTAACTAGTAATGACTTCATGAATTTCTTCACAAATAAAATTTTTATCATTAGAGAAAAAATTACCAATAATCATCACACAGATGTAATATGGTCTACAGCCACTCTTAGTACCATTGATGTTAAGTTAGACTCTTTTTCTCCAATTGATCTTTCTGAGTTAACTTCAATAATTACTTCCTCCAAACCATCAATGTGTCTTTTAGACCCCATTCCTACAAAACTGCTCAAAGAAGTCCTGCCATTAATTAATTCTTCGATCTTAAATATGATCAACCTATCTCTAATAATCGGCTATGTACCACAGGCCTTCAAGGTGGCTGTAGTTAAACCTTTACTCAAAAAGCCATCTCTTGACCCAGCAGTCTTAGCTAATTATAGGCCAATCTCCAACCTCCCTTTCATATCAAAATCCTTGAAAGAGTAGTTGTCAAACAGCTAACAGATCACCTGCAGAGGAATGGCTTATTTGAAGATTTCAGTCAGGGTTTCAGTCAGGTTTCAGAGCTCATCACAGCACAGAAACAGCTTTAGTGAAGGTTACAAATGATCTTCTTATGGCCTCTGACAGTGGACTCATCTCTGTGCTTGTCCTGCTAGACCTTAGTGCAGCGTTCGATACCATCGACCAAAATATCCTATTAGAGCGATTAGAACATGCTGTAGGTATTACAGGTACTGCACTGCAGTGGTTTGTATCATATCTATCTAATAGACTCCAATTTGTACATGTAAATGGAGAGTCCTCTCCACACACTAAGGTCAATTATGGTGTTCCACAGGGTTCGGTGCTAGGACCAATTCTGTTTACATTATACATGCTTCCCTTAGGCAGCATCATTAGAAGACATAGCATAAATTTTCACTGCTATGCAGATGACACGCAGCTCTATCTATCCATGAAGCCAGGTAACACACATCAATTAGTTAAACTGCAGGAATGTCTTAAAGACATAAAGACCTGGATGGCCGCTAACTTTCTGCTTCTTAATTCAGATCAAACTGAGGTTATTGTACTCGGCCCTGAAAATCTTAGAAATATGGTATCTAACCAGATTCTTACTCTGGATGGCATTACCTTGGCCTCCAGTAACACTGTGAGGAACCTTGGAGTCATTTTTGACCAGGACATGTCCTTCAACGCACATATTAAACAAATATGTAAGACCGCTTTCTTCCATTTGCGCAACATCTCTAAAATTAGAAATATCCTGTATCTTAGTGACGCTGAAAAACTAGTTCATGCATTTATTACTTCCAGGCTGGACTACTGTAATTCATTATTATCAGGATGTCCTAAAAACTCGCTGAAAAGCCTTCAGCTGATCCAAAATGCTGCAGCAAGAGTCCTGACAGGGACTAGAAAGAGAGAGCAGATTTCTCCTGTCTTGGCTTCCCTTCATTGGCTTCCTGTTAAATCCAGAATTGAATTCAAAATCCTGCTCCTCACATACAAGGTCTTAAATAATCAGGCCCCATCTTATCTTAATGACCTTGTAGTACCATATCACCCTATTAGAGCACTTCGCTCTCACACTGCAGGCCTACTTGTTGTTCCTAGAGTATTTAAAAGTAGAATGGGAGGCAGAGCCTTCAGTTTTCAGGCCCCTCTTCTGTGGAACCAGCTTCCAGTTTGGATTCGGGAGACAAACACTATCTCTACTTTCAAGATTAGTCTTAAAACTTTCCTTTTTGCTAAAGCATATAGTTAGGGCTGGACCAGGTAACCCTGAATCCTCCCTTGGTTATGCTGCAATAGACGTAGGCTGCCGGGGATTCCCATGATGCATTGAGTTTTTCCATTCCAGTCACCTTTCTCACTCAGTATGTGTTAATAGACCTCTCTGCATTGAATCATATCTGTTATTAACCTCTGTCTCTCTTCCACAGCATGTCTTTCATCCTGTTTTCCTTCTCTCACCCCAACCGGTCGCAGCAGATGGCCGCCCCTCCCTGAGCCTGGTTCTGCCGGAGGTTTCTTCCTGTTAAAAAGGAGTTTTTCCTTCCCACTGTCGCCAAAGTGCTTGCTCACAGGGGGTCATATGATTGTTGGGTTTTTCTCTGTACCTATGAAGCACCTTGAGGCGACTTTTGTTGTGATTTGGCGCTATATAAATAAAATTGAATTGAATTGAATTGAATTGAATTGAAGTACAAGCGAGCTCCCCTGGCTTACCTCCATGCCAAAGAATCAATCTGGGATTCTGAGGTAGGAGCCCATGGACAGAGGACCATTGGGCAGTTCCTGAGGAAGGAAAATAAGCAACGGGAGTTCAGGTCTTATGAAGACCCACATGCCTGGTGTGGCGTCTCTGTGTCCAGCCATTACCTGACTGACTGCCTGCGCGATGAATTCCCACATCAACATCCAGCCATATCCAAACTCCTCCAGGGCACTTTTGGGCACATCTTCAGGTCTGACCACACCAGGAAGATGGCACGAAAAGTGACGCTGGCATCTGGGGTCATGTCCAGTTATTCCATAATGAATGAAAACTGGCTGATTGTTTTGTGGGTCATGGTTCAGTCTGAGACAGAAAGGTCCTTGGAGCTTATATACCAGGGAATGGCCAAGAGGTACAGTGATGCAGGAGTGGAAAAGGCTGGCTACCACTGAGTGGACAGGTAAAAACATCTCAGCAGAGAGGTGAGTCTGGTATTGATATTTGACATCACAGTAGAGAGACGAGTCTGGTATTGATGTGTGACATCACAGCAGGGAATCTACTCTGGCATTGCTCTTTGACATCACAGCAGAGAGACAAGTCTGGTATTGATATTTGACATCACAGCAGAGATTCATGTCTGGCATTGATATTTGAAATCACAGCAGAGAGGCAAATCTGGCATTGATATTTGACATTACAGCAGAGAGGTGAGTCTGGTATTAATATGTGACATCACAGCAGAGAGGTGAGTCTGGTATTGATATTTGACATCACAGGAGAGAGACGAGTCTGGAATTGATTTTTGACATCACAGCAGAGTGACGAGTCTGGTATTGATATTTGACATCACAGCAGAGAGACAAGTCTTGTATTTGACATCACGTCAGAGACACGCCCTGTGCTCGGCGATAGCTGATACTTCACGTCAGACACACCCCGTGTGAGTGGCGATTGCTGATAAGTTATGTCACAGACACGCCCAGCTACTGGCGATTGCTCATACGTCACATAACAAGCATGGCCTATGAGTGGCGATTGCTGATAAGTCACAAAACAGTCACGCCCTTACACTGGCGATCGCTAATACGTCACGTCACAGACACGCCCGGCGAGCGGCAATTGCTGATAACTCACAAAACACTCACGTCCTGACATTGGCGATAGCTAACACGTCACGTTACAGACACGCCTGGCGATTGGAGATTGCTGATAAGTCACGTCAGAGACACGCCCTGTGATCGGCGATCACTCATACTTCACGTCAGACACACCCCGTGTGAGCTATTCGACATCACAGCAGAGAGACGGGTTTGGCATTGATATGTGACATCACAGTAGAGAGACGAGTCTTGTATTTGACATCACGTCAGAGACACGCCCTGTGCTCGGCGATAGCTGATACTTCACGTCAGACACACCCCGTGTGAGTGGCGATTGCTGATAAGTTATGTCACAGACACGCCCAACTATTAGCGATTGCTCATACGTCACATAACAAACACGGCCTGCGAGTGAAGATTGCTGATAAGTCACAAAACAGTCACGCCCTGACACTAGCGATCGCTAATACGTCACGTCAGACACACCCCGTGTGAGTGGCGATTGCTGATAAGTTATGTCACAGACACGCCCAACTATTAGCGATTGCTCATACGTCACATAACAAACACGGCCTGCGAGTGAAGATTGCTGATAAGTCACAAAACAGTCACGCCCTGACACTAGCGATCGCTAATACGTCACGTCATAGACACGCCGGGCGAGCTGCGATTGCTGATAAGTCACAAAACAGTCACGCCCTGACAATGGCGATCGCTAATACGTCACGTCATAGACACGCCGGGCGAGCGTCGATTGCTGATAAGTCACAAAACAGTCACGCCCTGACATTGGAGATCGCTAATACGTCACGTCACAGACACACCCTGCGAGTGGCGATTGCTGATAAGTTATGTCACAGTCACGCCCTGACATTGGCGATCGCTAATACGTCACGTCACAGACACGCCCGGCGAGCGGCGATGGCTGATAAGTCACGTAAGAGACACGCCCTGTGATCGGCGATAACTCATACTTCACGTCAGACACACCCCGTGTGAGCAGCCATTGCTGATAAGTTATGCCACAGAAACGCCCAACTACTGGCGATTGCTGATAAGTCACATAACAAGCACGGCCTGCGAGTGGCGATTGCTGATAAGTCACAAAACAGTCACGCCCTGACATTGGCGATCGCTAATACGTCACGTCACAGACACGCCCGGCGAGCGGCGATTGCTGATAAGTTACGTCAAAGACACGCCCTGCTATTGGCGATTGCTCATACGCCAAATAACAAACACGGCCTGCGAGTGGCGATTGCTGATAAGTCACATCACAGTCATGCCCTGACACTGGCGATCGCTAATACGTCACGTCACAGACACGCCCGGCGAGTGGCGATTGCTGATAAGTTATGTCACAGTCACGCCCAGTGATCGGCGATCACTCATACTTCACGTCGGACACACCTCGTGTGAGCAGCGATTGCTGATAAGTTATGTCACAGACACGCCCAACTATTGGCGATTGCTCATACGTCACATAACAAACAGAGCCTGCGAGTGGCGATTGTAGATAAGTCACAAAACAGTCACGCCCTGACATTGGCGATCGCTAATACGTCACGTCACAGACACGCCCGGCGTGCGGCGATTGCTGATAAGTCACGTCAGAGACACGCCCAGTGATCGGTGATCATTCATACTTCACGTCGGACACACCTCGTGTGAGCAGCGATTGCTGATAAGTTATGTCACAGACACGCCCAACTATTGGCGATTGCTCATACGTCACATAACAAACAGAGCCTGCGAGTGGCGATTGTAGATAAGTCACAAAACAGTCACGCCCTGACATTGGCGATCGCTAATACGTCACGTCACAGACACGCCCGGCGAGTGGCGATTGCTGATAAGTTATGTCACAGTCACGCCCAGTGATCGGCGATCACTCATACTTCACGTCGGACACACCTCGTGTGAGCAGCGATTGCTGATAAGTTATGTCACAGACACGCCCAAATATTGGCGATTGCTCATACGTCACATAACAAACAGGGCCTGCGAGTGGCGATTGCTGATAAGTCACAAAACAGTCACGCCCTGACATTGGCGATCGCTAAT
Organism: Oreochromis niloticus; assembly: GCF_001858045.2. NCBI lineage: Eukaryota > Metazoa > Chordata > Actinopteri > Cichliformes > Cichlidae > Oreochromis > Oreochromis niloticus. The sequence goes on along the minus strand of NW_020327869.1, from coordinate 17,208 downwards.
ACGTCACGTCACAGACACGCCCGGCGAGCGGCGATTGCTGATAACTCACAAAACACTCACGTCCTGACATTGGCGATAGCTAACACGTCACGTTACAGACACGCCTGGCGAGCGGCGATTGCTGATAAGTCACGTCAGAGACACGCCCTGTGATCGGCGATCACTCATACTTCACGTCAGACACACCCCGTGTGAGCTATTCGACATCACAGCAGAGAGACGGGTTTGGCATTGATATGTGACATCACAGTAGAGAGACGAGTCTTGTATTGATATTTGACATCACGTCAGAGACACGCCCTGTGCTCGGCGATAGTTCATACTTCACATCAGACAAACCCCGTGTGAGTGGCGATTGCTGATAAGTTATGTCACAGACACGCCCAACTATTGGCGATTGCTCATACGTCACATAACAAACACGGCCTGCGAGCGGCGATTGCTGATAAGTCACAAAACAGTCATGCCCTAACATTGGCGATCGTTAATAAGTCACGTCATAGACACGCCGGGCGAGCCGCGATTGCTGATAAGTAACAAAACAGTCACGCCCTGACATTGGAGATCGCTAATACTTCATGTCACAGACAAGCCCGGCGAGCGGCGATTGCTGATAAGTCACGTCAGAGACATGCCCTGTGATCGGCGATCACTCATACTTCACGTCAGACACACCCCGTGTGAGCAGCCATTGCTGATAAGTTATGTCACAGACACGCCCAACTACTGGCGATTGCTCATACGTCACATAACAAGCACGGCCTGCGAGTGGCGATTGCTGATAAGTCACAAAACAGTCAACCCCTTACATTGGCGATCGCTAATACGTCACGTCACAGACACGCCCGGCGAGCGGCGATTGCTGATAAGTTATGTCAAAGACACACCCCGTGTGAGTGGCGATTGCTGATAAGTTATGTCACAGACACGCCCAACTATGGGCGATTGCTCATACGTCACATAACAAACACGGCCTGCGAGTGGCGATTACTGATAAGTCACATCACAGTCACGCCCTGACATTGGCGATCGCTAATACGTCACGTCACAGAAACGCCCGGCGAGCGGCGATTGCTGATAAGTCACAACACAGTCACGCCCTGACATTGGCGATCGCTAATACGTCACGTCACAGACAAGCCCGGCGAGCGTCGATTGCTGATAAGTCGCAAAACAGTCACGCCCTGACATTGGCGATCGCTAATACGTCACGTCAGAGACACGCCCTGTGACCGGCGATCACTCATACTTTACGTCGGACACACATCATGTGAGCAGCAGACCCGTGTGAGCTATTTGACATCACAGCAGAGAGACTGGTAGTGACATTTGAAATAACAACGAGTTTCCATCTGGAGGGAACCTCCAGGTTTCCACGCCTGCTGTGATGGATGCTTACAAGCGGGTGAGATGGATATCAGAGTGCAGGAGCCCAGGAACACATCCAAGACCTGAAACATAAGGAGAGTGGAAAGAAAGCGTTGTGAAATCTGGAGGCAACCTCCAGGTTTCCACGCCAGCTGTGATGGATGCTTACAAGCGGGTGAGATGGATATCAGAGTGCAGGAGCCCAGGAACACATCCAAGACCTGAAACATAAGGAGAGTGGAAAGAAAGCATTGTGAAATCTGGAGGTAACCTCCAGGTTTCCACGCCTGCTGTGATGGATGCTTACAAGCGGGTGAGATGGATATCAGAGTGCAGGAGCCCAGGAACAGGTCCAAGACCTGAAACATAAGGAGAGTGGAAAGAAAGCGCTGTGAAATCTGGAGGGAACCTTCAGGTTTCCACGTCTGCTGTGATGCATGCTTACAAGCAGGTGAGATGGATATCAGAGTGCAGGAGCCCAGGAACAGATCCAAGACCTGAAACACAAGGAGATTGGAAAGAAAGCGTTGTGAAATCTGGAGGGAACCTCCAGCTTTCCACGACAGCTGTGATGGATGCTTACAAGCGGGTGAGATGGATATCAGAGTGCAGGAGCCCAGGAACACATCCAAGACCTGAAACACAAGGAGAGTGGAAAGAAAGTGTTGTGAAATCTAGAGGCAACCTCCAGGTTTCCACGCCTGCTGTGATGGATGCTTACAAGCGGGTGAGATGGATATCAGAGTGCAGGAGCCCAGGAACACATCCAAGACCTGAAACACAAGGAGAGTGGAAAGAAAGTGTTGTGAAATCTGGAGGGAACCTACAGGTTTCCACATCTGCTGTGATGCATGCTTACAAGCAGGTGAGATGGATATCAGAATGCAGGAGCCCAGAAACACATCCAAGACCTGAAACACAAGGAGATTGGAAAGAAAGCGTTGTGAAATCTGGAGGGAACCTTCAAGTTTCCACGCCTGCTGGGATGGATGCTTACAAGCGGGTGAGATTGATATCAGAGTGCAGGAGCCCAGGAACAGGTCCAAGACCTGAAACATAAGGAGAGTGGAAAGAAAGCGTTGTGAAGTCAGGAGGCAACCTACAGGTTTCCACGTCTGCAGTGACAGATGCTTACAAGCGGGTGAGATGGATATCAGAGTGCAGGAGCCCAGGAACAGGTCCAAGACCTGAAACACAAGGAGATTGGAAAGAAAGCGTTGTGAAATCTGGAGGTAACCTCCAGGTTTCCACGCCAGCTGTGATGGATGCTTACAAGCGGGTGAGATGGATATCAGAGTGCAGGAGCCCAGGAACACATCCAAGACCTGAAACATAAGGAGAGTGGAAAGAAAGCGTTGTGAAATCTGGAGGTAACCTCCAGGTTTCCACGCCTGCTGTGATGGATGCTTACAAGCGGGTGAGATGGATATCAGAGTGCAGGAGCCCAGGAACAGATCCAAGACCTGAAACACAAGGAGAGTGGAATGAAAGTGTTGTGAAATCTGGAGGGAACCTACAGGTTTCCACGACAGCTGTGATGGATGCTTACAAGCGGGTGAGATGGATATCAGAGTGCAGGAGCCCAGGAACAGATCCAAGAACTGAAACACAAGGAGAGTGGAAAGAAAGTGTTGTGAAATCTGGAGGGAACCTACAGGTTTCCACATCTGCTGTGATGCATGCTTACAAGCAGGTGAGATGGATATCAGAGTGCAGGAGCCCAGAAACAGATCCAAGACCTGAAACACAAGGAGATTGGAAAGAAAGCGTTGTGAAATCTGGAGGGAACCTTCAGGTTTCCACACCTGCTGTGATGGATGCTTACAAGCGGGTGAGATTGATATCAGTGTGCAGGAGCCCAGGAACAGGTCCAAGACCTGAAACATAAGGACAGTGGAAAGAAAGCGTTGTGAAATCTGGAGGGAACCTCCAGCTTTCCACGCCTGCTGTGATGGATGCTTACAAGCGGGTGAGATGGATATCAGTGTGCAGGAGCCCAGGAACAGGTCCAAGACCTGAAACATAAGGACAGTGGAAAGAAAGCGTTGTGAAATCTGGAGGCAACCTACAGGTTTCCACGCCTGCTGTGATGGATGCTTACAAGCGGGTGAGAGGGATATCAGTGTGCAGGACCCCAGGAACAGGTCCAAGACCTGAAACACAAGGAGAGTGGAAAGAAAGAGTTGTGAAATCTGGAGGGAACCTCCAGCTTTCCACGCCAGCTGTGATGGATGCTTACAAATGGGTGAGATGGATATCCGAGTGCAGGAGCCCAGGAACAGATCCAAGACCTGAAACACAAGGAGATTGGAAAGAAAGCGTTGTGAAATCTGGAGGCAACCTCCAGCTTTCCACGCCTGCTGTGATGGATGCTTACAAGCGGGTGGGATGGATATCAGAGTGTAGGAGCCCAGGAACACATCCAAGACCTGAAACATAAGGAGAGTGGAAAGAAAGCGTTGTGAAATCTGGAGGCAACCTCCAGCTTTCCACGCCTGCTGTGATGGATGCTTACAAGCGGGTGAGATGGATATCAGAGTGTAGGAGCCCAGGAACACATCCAAGACCTGAAACATAAGGAGAGTGGAAAGAAAGCGTTGTGAAAGCTGGAGGGAACCTCCAGGTTTCCACGCCTGCTGTGATGGATGCTTACAAGCGGATGAGGTGGATATCAGAGTGCAGGAGCCCAGGAACAGGTCCAAGACCTGAAACACAAGGAGAGTGGAAAGAAAGTGTTGTGAAATCTGGAGGCAACCTACAGGTTTCCACGCCTGCTGTGATGGATGCTTACAAGCGGGTGAGATGGATATCAGAGTGCAGGTGCCCAGGAACAGGTCCAAGACCTGAAACACAAGGAGATTGGAAAGAAAGCGTTGTGAAATCTGGAGGGAACCTTCAGGTTTCCACACCTGCTGTGATGGATGCTTACAAGCGGGTGAGAAGGATATTAGAGTGCAGGAGCCCAGGAACACATCCAAGACCTGAAACATAAGGAGAGTGGAAAGAAAGCGTTGTGAAATCTGGAGGCAACCTACAGGTTTCCACGCCTGCTGTGATGGATGCTTACAAGCGGGTGAGATTGATATCAGTGTGCAGGAGCCCAGGAACAGGTCCAAGACCTGAAACATAAGGAGAGTGGAAAGAAAGCGTTGTGAAATCTGGAGGGAACCTCCAGCTTTCCACGCCTGCTGTGATGGATGCTTACAAGCGGGTGAGATGGATATCCGAGTGCAGGAGCCCAGGAACAGATCCAAGACCTGAAACACAAGGAGATTGGAAAGAAAGCGTTGTGAAATCTGGAGGGAACCTACAGGTTTCCACGCCTGTGTGATGGATGCTTACAAGCGGGTGAGATGGATATCAGAGTGCAGGAGCCCAGGAACAGATCCAAGACCTGAAACACAAGGAGATTGGAAAGAAAGCGTTGTGAAATCTGGAGGGAACCTACAGCTTTCCACGCCTGCTGTGATGGATGCTTACAAGCGGGTGAGATGGATATCCGAGTGCAGGAGCCCAGGAACAGATCCAAGACCTGAAACACAAGGAGATTGGAAAGAAAGCGTTGTGAAATCTGGAGGGAACCTTCAGGTTTCCACGCCTGCTGTGATGGATGCTTACAAGCGGGTGAGATGGATATCAGAGTGCAGGAGCCCAGGAACAGATCCAAGACCTGAAACACAAGGAGATTGGAAAGAAAGCGTTGTGAAATCTGGAGGGAACCTTCAGGTTTCCACGCCTGCTGTGATGGATGCTTACAAGCGGGTGAGATGGATATCAGAGTGCAGGAGCCCAGGAACACATCCAAGACCTGAAACATAAGGAGATTGGAAAGAAAGTGTTGTGAAATCTGGAGGGAACCTCCAGGTTTCCACGCCTGCTGTGATGGATGATTACAAGCGGGTGAGATGGATATCAGAGTGCAGGAGCCCAGGAAGAGATCCAAGAAGTGAAACACAAGGAGATTGGAAAGAAAGCGTTGTGAAATCTGGAGGGAACCTCCAGCTTTCCACGCCAGCTGTGATGGATGCTTACAAACGGGTGAGATGGATATCAGAGTGCAGGAGCCCAGGAACACATCCAAGACCTGAAACATAAGGAGAGTGGAAAGAAAGCGTTGTGAAATCTGGAGGGAACCTTCAGGTTTCCACGCCTGCTGTGATGGATGCTTACAAGCAGGTGAGATGGATATCAGAGTGCAGGAGCCCAGGAACACATCCAAGACCTGAAACATAAGGAGAGTGGAAAGAAAGCGTTGTGAAATTTGGAGGGAACCTCCAGCTTTCCACGCCTGCTGTGATGGATGCTTACAAGCGGGTGAGATGGATATCCGAGTGCAGGAGCCCAGGAACAGATCCAAGACCTGAAACACAAGGAGATTGGAAAGAAAGCGTTGTGAAATCTGGAGGGAACCTTCAGGTTTCCACGCCTGCTGTGATGGATGCTTACAAGCGGGTGAGATGGATATCAGAGTGCAGGAGCCCAGGAACAGATCCAAGACCTGAAACACAAGGAGAGTGGAAAGAAAGCGTTGTGAAATCTGGAGGGAACCTTCAGGTTTCCACGCCTGCTGTGATGGATGCTTACAAGCGGGTGAGATGGATATCAGAGTGCAGGAGCCCAGGAACACGTCCAAGACCAGAAACACAAGGAGATTGGAAAGAAAGCGTTGTGAAATCTGGAGGGAACCTTCAGGTTTCCACGCCTGCTGTGATGGATGCTTACAAGCGGGTGAGATGGATATCCGAGTGCAGGAGCCCAGGAACAGATCCACGACCTGAAACATAAGGAGACTGGAAAGAAAGCATTGTGAAATCTGGAGGGAACCTTCAGGTTTCCACGCCTGCTGTGATGGATGCTTACAAGCGGGTGAGATGGATATCAGAGTGCAGGACCCCAGGAAAAGGTCCAAGACCTGAAACACAAGGAGAGTGGAAAGAAAGAGTTGTGAAATCTGGAGGGAACCTCCAGGTTTCCACGCCTGCTGTGATGGATGCTTACAAGCGGGTGAGATGGATATCAGAGTGCAGGAGCCCAGGAACACATCCAAGACCTGAAACATAAGGAGAGTGGAAAGAAAGCGTTGTGAAATCTGGAGGCAACCTTCAGGTTTCCACGCCTGCTGTGATGGATGCTTACAAGCGGGTGAGATGGATATCAGAGTGCAGGAGCCCAGGAACAGGTCCAAGACCTGAAACACAAGGAGAGTGGAAAGAAAGAGTTGTGAAATCTGGAGGGAACCTCCAGGTTTCCACGCCTGCTGTGATGGATGCTTACAAGCGGGTGAGATGGATATCAGAGTGCAGGAGCCCAGGAACACATCCAAGACCTGAAACATAAGGAGACTGGAAAGAAAGCGTTGTGAAATCTGGAGGGAACCTCCAGGTTTCCACGCCTGCTGTGATGGATGCTTACAAGCGGGTGAGATGGATATCAGAGTGCAGGAGCCCAGGAACAGGTCCAAGACCTGAAACATAAGGAGAGTGGAAAGAAAGAGTTGTGAAATCTGGAGGGAACCTACAGGTTTCCACGCCTGCTGTGATGGATGCTTACAAGCGGGTGAGATGGATATCAGAGTGCAGGAGCCCAGGAACACATCCAAGACCTGAAACATAAGGAGACTGGAAAGAAAGCGTTGTGAAATCTGGAGGGAACCTCCAGGTTTCCACGCCTGCTGTGATGGATGCTTACAAGCGGGTGAGATGGATATCAGAGTGCAGGAGCCCAGGAAAAGGTCCAAGACCTGAAACATAAGGAGAGTGGAAAGAAAGCGTTGTGAAATCTGGAGGGAACCGACAGGTTTCCACGCCTGCTGTGATGGATGCTTACAAGCGGGTGAGATGGATATCAGAGTGCAGGAGCCCAGGAACAGGTCCAAGACCTGAAACATAAGGAGAGTGGAAAGAAAGAGTTGTGAAATCTGGAGGCAACCTACAGCTTTTCACGCCTGCTGTGATGGATGCTTACAAGCGGGTGAGATGGATATCAGAGTGCAGGAGCCCACGAACAGGTCCAACACCTGAAACATAAGGAGTTTGGAAAGAAAGCCTCCTGAATTCTTGAAATTTTTTAAAGATGCTTCATCTCCCAACCCAGAAGCTCCTTTAGCCCCCTGCGAATACCCGCCGTTTTCTTTTTTTTTAGTTTAACTGATAAAGATTCATAAAAACGTAAAAAAAAATGCTGAGCAGGAGCTGAATAAAACTGGTCATACACTGTGCGATCTTTTCAGTCACGTTATTCAGCTTCTGCTCAAACTGCACGATTGATTCGCAGGGGTTAGATGTTCCTAGGTAATGCTGGGCATACACTGTGCGATTTTTGGCTAATTTTGAGCCGAGTCTGTCAGTCATGCGACCGTTTTGGTGATCGGCCTGAGTTTCGCCTTCATCGTGCATCGTGTTGTATACATGGGGTAACAAGAAGCGATTAACACCTCGACCAGCTCCCGAACATCAATCGTTTGGTCATAAGAAAATCAAGCCTGTTTGAAATCCTGTCGGCCATCGTGAGGGTCACTGCAGCCTCTCACACTGCGCACGCGTAAACACAGAAATGAAGGCGAAAAGACGGAGCAGCACAGTAGTGCAGCATGTGATCTGGACACAAGCGATGAAAGCACAACTTGTAGAACTTTTGCAAGCTCTTCCGAGCCTTTTCGATGTCTCCTCACAAAATTATCACGACCACAACAACCGTGAAAATATTTGAATGGACATTGCTGCTCAATCACAGCTGCCTGATCAATATTTTTCATTAGCAATTTAGCACAGTTGATGGTGGTGGTGTGTGTGTCTGTGTGAGTGAAAGACAGAGAGGGAGAGAGAGGGACAGATTGATGCTTAGTGTGAGCACTCAGGTCGCATCAGAGCATCGGGCCGTATAGTGTGAGACCCTGCATCGTGACCTACGAACTTCTAACCCCTGCGAGTCAATCGTACAGTTTGAGCAGGCGCTGAATAACGCCACTGAAAAAATCGCACAGTGTATGCCCAAGGCTCCGCCGATGCTGATGGAAATGGACAAAACGTTAAGAAACGCAAAGCGAGAGGAACAGACTAACACAAACTAATGCTGTTTTTGACTTCTATTTATGCCCTCAGTAGGCGTGACCTAACGGCCACACTTCAAAGCACGACCGAACTTCAAAGCACTCAGCCTTTTGACGCGTCGTGTAATCTTCGTTCTAATGGCGCAACTCCTCCCACTCATTCATAATCCGACCTCCGCGTTTGCACTCGCTGCCTACAAGAGCGCCCAAATTTGAACATCACTGATGTTCATCGGATTTACAGAGTGACGACAACCCCCGTCAGCATGTTAGATAAAGGATTTAAGTTATATGCTGCATCATATATACACAACTACGAAGGTAAGAAAACGTAAATTAACCGACAAAGAAATGTTAGCTAACGTGAAATGCAAACACTACGTTACTCCGCTATGTGTTTCATTTGATGTCAATTCTCTACATTACATGTTTCCTTAAACGGTGTTTATAGTTGAGGTTTAACTAATGTCACTTTTGTTGTTAGACACTTTTATAATAGCGTTAGGTAGTTGGCTAACTAAGCAGGTAGTTAACTACCCAATGCTACTCTTGCTACGTGTAAAGTATATATGTTTAAGACGTGTTGACATGAGTAGTACAGAAATAATGCTAATGGTTCTTGTATCTTTATTCAGTGTCCAAAAAACACAGGTTGACAGGGGAAGTCGGTGTGAGAGCCCTGTGCTACAGGTCAATGAGGAAGAGTGAGGCACCACACAGACTAAGTGTAGGCAGGAAGCTGTGTAAAGTTGTTAATCCCTGTTCAGTGGGGTTCAGTTCATTTAAGCATTAGTTAAGTTCATTCCTGAAGGCCCATCAACTTGAATGTTTTCCTTGTCCCCCTGCTTTATCACACCTAATTTGACTAGTCAGATGTGTTTGGGTGATCAGAAACAAATTTACACCAAGTTAATACTGCAAATATACACAATCTAAGTTATTACAGTTATCAAGGATGGTTAAATTGTTTTAATAGGGAGAGAAGGAAACACTAAGCATTCAGGAGGGTAAGCCTGTAGGGGTCAGTAACCATAACACTGAACTATGTTCCTGTTCGGCTCTTCCATGAAGATGATGTTACATTTTTAATTTTAGTTCTTTCTTCTTAGATTAAGCTTCTGGATTCATCGCCGGTGGTACTGACACATAGCCAGTGCTCCTGTGTGGCAGGTGCTGTTATGTGCAATCACACAGTGGCACTGCTCTTCCAAACAGCACACTACTCACAACTCAGAGTGCCGGTTGTCCCCCTGTGCATAGCTGCACCGAATCTGAACAGCAATGGCACAAGCCACGGACAGTGGTAATTTAAATAAGGTTAAAGTTTTGAATTAGACCATGTTTACATATGAACAGCAACACCATCCATAGTAAATGTGTCTTCTGTTAGGGTGTGAAGCCAGGACCTATCAACTCTATGATCTTCACTAAGCCGGTACCAAATAGGATGGCCCAGACTGGAGTACGGTAATTAGATTTGTAAAATTTGGTTTCCTGTGTTACAAATGCATGTTGCTATTTGTTCATACATGCATGTGTCAGAATAGGTATTAATTTACATACAACATTACACTTTCTGAAGACGGCTAACTCAGTCATGTACATATATACATCCCAGTCTCTAACTTATGCACCACTGTTTCACACTTTTTAGTTTAGTTGTTGTTCAGTATAATAACCTTCTTCCTTAAATTATTGTCATTGATGTTTTCTTTAGGAGTGGATTCTACAGAGGCATTGTGGGTCCATTACCAGATCCCTGACCTGACAAGCCCCTTGTGGAAAGTGCCTTTGGGCTGGTGCAGGAGGGCAGTGTTCTGTCATGTCAGCAGCCGGTTTTGACAACCCGGTACATCACACTACACCGTGATGCACCACCAACACCGCACTTGCCTCTGGAGTATGGGTATGACATCAAGGAAACCCTGCTCGCTCAGACAGCCTGTGATATTTTCTCAAACCGCTGCGCTGAACAAGTTTCCAAAGAACATGCTGTGTGACACAATAAATATCCTTTAACCTGTTAACCTGTGGCTTCTGGAAGAAACTCGGGTGAGTCAGTCACTGCAAACACATTTGTATCATCAAGTGTTTGTCAAATGAAAATGATATGTTTTTCTACACTTAGGATAATTTTCTATGTTGCAGTGCAGTAAAGTGCACGTTTCTTCTGTGTTCAATCATACATGTTCTAATTGTTATAAACAGAAAAAATCTTTTCTTACTTAACTGCTTGATTCTTAACTTGTTTAACTGAAACATGATGAAATGTCATAGTATTTTTTTTTTTAAATGTCCTTGGCAGTGCATGTGTCTGCATTGTAACTTACTAATAAAAAGTCCTGTGTGTACTTTGGTGTGTGGTTTATGTTATTTTATTGCAAATAAATAATAGTCATTTTATTTTACAGTTACACACAATCTTATATCTCTGGCATGGCAAGGCAACGCAATATCGGGTACATGCAATTCGAAACCTGACATTCCAGAGCAAAGCATGAAGCACACAGCACGTGGTCAACGTGACTCATATGGAGACTGACAACATTACAAGGAATAAAGGAAAATTGAGGACTTAGCCACAGAAAAGACTTTTTTCCTTTTTTTGTTACAATAATTCGAAAAGGTCAACTATGATTTTTAAATTAATATCATAGGTGTGAGTTTAGAGTTCAGATTTTTTCTGCACATTCTTTCTTTTTGTATTTAATTATGATGGTAAATACATTTCGCAACATATCTGCCTGCACTTGCTCTTAAAGTAGGAACAGTTCACCTTTCCAGCTGTATTTTTAATACTGATGAGTTTACTTTAATTGTTAGCCTATTGGTCAAAATGTATTGTTCTTCTGATTCATGTGTAATGCTTTACTCAAATAATACATCCACATTTCAGCACGTAAGCAGCTGTTTGTCTCAGTATTACCTGATAACATACTGAGGCCTGCTGATCACGAAGTATGTGGGAAATAAAAGCATGTTAGGAAGAGACTAGGGCCATTTTCAGTTCGCGCCTGCTTTCTCTCCAACGCCTTGGCTCAAAGAATGTGCTGATGCTGAAGTTGACCTCGACCTTGTGAGCCAATTTTTGTTTCATGTCCCACTTCACATGCTGCAGATGCTCCTGCAGCTCAGTCTTCTCATTGTTTGCAGGGATAACCATTTCATTTGAGGAAGAGGAGTAGGAATGTAGTCCAAAGACAAATGGATGTGGAGAGGAACACTGGGACTTTCTCTCTTTCTATCTCTGTTTTTTCAGTTGCTAGTTTCCCCTCAAGAGGAATGAGCGCATGTTTGTGGGCTCTGTTGCCACATGTTGTGGTTCACTTTCTAGAATAAGGATGAGTTAGTTTCTGGTCAGACCACAGAGAAGCAGCCAGAAAGAAAACGTGCTTCCTTGTCAAGAACAAACACAAAACATTTGCATGACTTAGTGTAATTACTTGAGTACAGAGATTAGACTTAAAGTAGGATCATAATAATTTGTGACAAAATATTGTCAAAGGGAACTTATTATGCTCATTTCCCTTTTTTAAAACAATTCCTGCATTTTACCAGAGCGGTTTTGCATGATTCACAGTTTTAAAAAAAATCCTTAGCTTTTGGCTGAGATGAGCATTTAGAGACATTCCATTCACCTGAAGTAATTTACAGCCAATAGTATAGCAAAACTGCCTGAACGAGGCATGACGGAGACACACTTTCGTGTTTTTTATGCAAAATTCTGACCCTACCTTCTGAATGTTGCTCATATTGTTTTTCCAGTCTTCTAATTTCCAATTTGGTGAGTCTGTGCTGTCTTAGTTGACAGGAGTGGGACCTGATGTAGTCTGCTGTTGTAGACCATCTGCTACAGGATTCAATGTGTTATTCAGAGATGTCTTTCTACACACCTTGGTTGATATGAGTGGTTATTTGAGTTATTTCTGCTTTCCTATTATCTTGAAGCAGTCTCGCCATTCTCCTCTGACATCAACAAGGCATTTTTACTCAAAGGACTGCTGCTCACTGCATATGTTCCTCTTTTAATCCCCAGAGATGGTTGTGTGGGAAATCCTAGCAGATCAACAGTTTCTGAAATACTCAGACCAGCCTGTCTTACACCAACAAATATGCAAAGTTTAAAGTTACCTAACTCACTTTTCTTCCCCAAAAAGTATGTGGATCCTTTAATATAACTGGAGAATTTCTATCCTGCTTGTTCAGAATCATTATTGCTTAGGAAAAGAAATGCACAGAGAATACTTTTGCTAAATGTAGTCTTTTCGGTGAGGTTAGGATAGCACTTCAAGTGCAGCATCATCCTGGATTTAGGTGTCAAGACTGATATGCATCTTTCTCTCCCTGTGGCTTTTTACATCTGGACTCAAACAGAATTGCAACTCGTGAAAGAATTGTTTCCATACAAACATGCAGACTGCCTTCCAGTTTAACTCCACTCCTCAGCTTGTATAAAACCCTTTATAGTTCACTCTGTCTCCCTGCCCAAAAAGCACAGTACAACCAGAGATTATATATGCCAAGTAATGAGATGAAGAATAGGGACGATGGCATGTGGAGTTGATGCTGAGGAGAATTTACAACATCTGCCTTCTTTGTTGTGGCAAATGTCATGGCACAGTGGCCCGTGGAAATGGGATGGACTCAAGTGCAGTTTCAAAACCGGAGGCGAGAGGTGCGGTGTAACAAAGGTCTTTTATTCTCAATGTTTGGAAATCAACAGAAAACTCAGACTAGTAATAAGGAACGTAAACTAGATGTCTGAGGTAAGAGAAACTATGACCATAACGGAACTACGACTAGATTACAGGGACGACTGGGTGCAGGGACAGGGCAGGGGAAACTGTGGCTGGCCAGGGCACTGAAACAGAGGAGAGAGCAGTCAGGGGAATCCAACAGCGAGCTGTGAGTGCATCTAAGAATAATTACACTGAGCTGTCTTACGTGCTTGCAGGTGGAGGTTGCTTGGAGGAGGGGGGGGGGGGGGGGCAGGAGACAAAGACCCAGGTGGGTACAGCGTGCAATGCAGGGAGGCAGGCAGGAGAGACTGGCCGTTGGAAAAGGGAGAGGTTACCGGCAGCTGAAAACTGGAATCCAGGAGAGCTTGGTAGGTGGGTTCCAGATGCTGACGAGAAACAGAAATAAGGTAAGTACACACGATGATTCACCAAGGAACAGACGTGAGGCCGAGAACTGACTAAAGTTGGCAGATAATCTGGCAAAGACTAGTTGTGTGCGCAGGTCATAAATACTGCCGGTATGATTGCCATCAGGTGAGGAACAACAAAGACTCCACCCAGGGGGGAGGAGCTGATGCTGTGGAAAACTACCCAGACCATGACAGCAAATGCATGAGTTGGACCAATGTTTTGGTTAATTTCATGTCTGAACCAGACATGAAGAACCCTCGGTTTCTTGTTATGAAACTGAGCGCTCTTATGGGATGAACAAGAAAATAATCTCATATATTGTAATTCAGAAAAAAATGAGAAATGAGAAAAATATATATATAAAAAAAGCCAAAACAAACACCGGTCATATCTTTAGAAAGCAACATTATGCCACAGACTGTCACTGTTGTGAGTCCATCCATTAGTTTGCAAAAACTTGTTATGAAGCCTCAAGCTGTGCACTTTTGCCGTGACAGTCTAGACATGTTGAATCTGGGATATGACAAGTGAGTGTGGATTTCACTGTTTAATTGAGGCACACGCTCAAAGGCTTGCAAGTTGTCAGTTACACAAAGGAGAACATAATTTATACAATGAAAGTCACATTGTATTAAATAAGACTTGAAACTAGTGACTCTGGCCACGAATTCATCAGGAAAGTGTTTCCTGAGGTTGTGGATCAAGTCTTTGTTTCCAGACTTCCATAGAAGAAGAATTATTTTCGAACCAAATGAGTTCCCTCTCATGGCCATCAGGAATACTGAAAGCTGAATTACTGGCTTCACTTTCCAAACGCCAAAGCTACATTCATGTTTTATATGCAGTCTATGGTTCTGGCATTTATTGTTACTGTGACTGTGAAGTGTCCCTTGTGTTAACGGCACAAACTGCTGACAACAATCCATGACGCTCCAACCTCCTGAAAGAATTCACTGTCAAAGTCTTGTGTTCATCTATGGTAGGTCAGCTACACAGTATTACACAGGTGGTTCTAATGTTAAAATCTTTCTCCTGAGATACAAAGTTTTGAATTATCATGTGCCATGATAACTTACAGATCTCACTGTGCCATATTATCCCAGTAGAGCACTTTGATCAACGACTACAGGCTTGCTTGTCGTTCCTAGAGCCTCTAAAAGTAGAATGCGAGGCAGAGCTTCAGTCTCAGGTTCCTTTGTAGAACCATTTACACTTTGGATTCAGGAGACAGACGTCCCCTGTATTTTTAAGGTTAGCCTTAAAGTGTTCCTTTTTGAAACATCACTTAGTTATGCATCTTACATCAGTCTGTTGGAAGCCTTCCCATGATGGACACAGCATTTCTTCTCCACGTGTCTATGTGCCACTGCTGCACGTCATTAACAATGCCCTCTCTCTCCTGTAGTCTGTGTTTTGTTGATCGTTCTTCCTCTTTTATGTTTTTTCTTTAACCTAGAGCTTGGTTCTGCTGAATGGTTCTTCCTATTAAATGGGAGTGATTTTTGGACTTCTCTCTGGTATTGTATGGCCTAGCTGATGATATAAAGCACTTTGTGGGTGGTGTTATGCATTGGCTCTGTAACTGAACTAGCTAATTATTCTGTATGTAAAAAATAAAAAATAATATAAGAGAACCAATTATTTATCTTGTATTTTTAAAGGTTTTTTTTTTTCAGAATCATTTACAAAATGACTGCATCCATACTCAATAGTTTTTGGGTACAAAATGTTAGTTTTCATCCTTTGATTAAACTCACTGGCACAATGGGTGTGATATCACACCAGAAAGAGATTTGAACAGGCAAAGGTCTCCCCATGATTTTCCAGCCTATTCTATGGACTAAAATTGACTAAAATTATTATTTTAGTTTCATCAGACCTCTCCATTGTGAACTAAAATGGCTCAGAATGATCAATATATTAAAACATTTGCTCTCTCTGGAAAAAAAACCCTCACTCACTATCAGAAAACATCTGATCTTGTGGTTAGAGACAAAAAAATATACTTGAAACATCAGTACAATAGTCTACATGTGTGTAAAAGTAGTCCTCTTGCATACCTTCACGCTTTGATGTATCAAATAAAAAGTTAAAGTCTTACTTTCCTGCAGGATAACTGAAACCATGTTGACACGACTTCACAGCCTTTATTCAGACTGCCGGCCACGGGGGATTTTTCATCCAATCATTTTACATCCGTTTCACATGTGGAAACAATCATACACGTGATTACAGCTAGAAGCTGTCAGTCAAAACACCTATGTGTTGTACACCTCCACATGCCTCAGCTGTGTGATCTCTGTGACACACACACATGTCCAACTTAACTTCTCCTCTCTTTCTTTTCACCTGCTGACGTGCAGCGATTTCCTGCTTCCAATTCCCCTCCACAAATCTGCAGAAATAATTATTGATATTATTTTAGGATGAGCAGGGATTTTTCAGTTTTTGTGAGACATTAAAAGGAGAAGAGCTGTTAGAAAGTCTTTTCGAGTGATTGGATCAATCTTTTCAACCTGCAAAATCAACTTTTCTGATTTGTTGTTTAGAGATGCTAATTCCCCACTGGTGTATTTTTGATCACATGAATGCTACTCCCGCTAACAACTGACTGTGACCGTGGAGTGCTGGAGGGAGGAACTATCCCAGTATAATTTCCAGAAGCAAAGATGCCACCAAAGACGATTGTGTTAAAAAGCTTTGAGTAATGAACCCTTTTTCTATACAAGCTTCAGTGTTCAGAAAACTTAATTTGGTCATCACTAGTAACCAACTACCTCATACACATAAAACTTAGAGGTATTCAAAGTAAATAAGTTTATTTATTTATTATACAAACTTTAAACATAAACATTTTCTGTTGATAAAAAACTAATGTTAGAGCACTTGTTTCACATGCACAGCAGTTAAAGAAAAAAAGGTGGCAGGCAGTAAATCTAGTTTAAGTCGTGACCATTCACTCCTCCATTGTTAGGGTGATAAGTGCCAATGTAGGGAGTATAAGCACAGTGCTGAGTCTAGACACATGGGGGTATTGCATGTGACCTTGAACTGGGACTGCTGCTCCTTCCAGTGTGACCTTACTTAACCAGGGTAGCTGAACACAGAGCTTGAAGGAATTTGTTTACTGTGGAAGGGAAATGTTTTGTGTTGATGCTTAAAGGAAAAGTCTTTTGAGGATGGGCATCGATCCCGCTACTCTGTTGTGTAACTGTTTTTAAATCCCGGTAGCACTGCAACCATGTAAGCTAGCGCAATAATTTTTTTTGCATATGAAACCGGAGGAGTTGTACTTACATTTATGCATCAGCTTGTCCTAGTCACGGTTCCTTCCACATATAGCTTTGCAAAACTGCATAAAAAGCGCTGCAGCAACAAAAATAATATTCCAGAAACACGCTTTGCCGATCCGATCAGCTGTTTGTAACACTTCCTACTCCATCAGCACAACTATCGCATGTCCCGGATCTGCCCGAAACCGGAAGTGAACGTCATTTTGCGGAAATGTAGTTTTTTTTTTACCATCAGGGCTTATGAGCCTATACTGTTTTTAAAATTATGTTGACTTATGACTTCTGTGTCGTTTCTGGGATGCCTAGGACTCATATTGCACTGCTGAAATAGTTTATTTTGATGCATATG